>NC_031769.1:19575466-19770137 GCF_001522545.3 Parus major | reverse complement strand
TATATTATATTATATTATATTATATTATATTATATTATATTATATTATATTATATTATATATAGAAATTATATACTCTAGATTTAAATATTATATAATTAAATATTATTTACATATTATAAAATATATCTATATAATTATATATCATATATACTATATTATATATAGTACATATAATTAAATATTATTTATATATTTAAATATTTATATAAAATATTAAGTACACTTAAGAATACTTTCCCATTATTTGAGCTGTTAACATACAGAATGGCGCTAAATCTTTCCATAAACCCCTTGTCAGTACATCTACCAACCCAACATAAGCTACTAATTACTCTTCATTTTTTAGGACTATTATTCTTTATTATCTCATCATCATCTCATGATTAAGAACTATTACTGCTTTTTCTATTACTTTTTCAGGAATTCAAGTTAATCTGCCTGTCTTATAATTCCTTGGTGTTTGGATGAGTTCAAACTTTGCCTGGCTTCCCCCAATGTTTACTGAGAGTTGCAAATTTCTCCAAGTATTACAGTTTGTCTCTAAGAATTAAAAGTTATCAAATTTATCTCCTTTAAAAAAAAAAAGGGTTGTCTCGCAACCCAAACATTACATCAGGTTTTCATCTTTAACCTATCCCGTTGCTTTATGCAGAGTTGGACACAATTTGTGTAAACTAAACAGTGCTCCTGGTATAGGAAATGGTCTTGCAAGTATTTCCTTGTCTTCCATTGTTTACATGCCTCCTAATGAAGTGTCTGACAAAATGCTGTGGAAATGAAGAGCAGGCTTTAAACAGTGCATGCTATGTTTCCATAAGAAACATTAAACTCATGGGTGCAGGAACACTGCCTCATGTAAAATGAGAAGAAAAATGTATTCTGCACTGAAGCTTTCCAGAGCAGACTTAAGTGTGATAGACTATGATGCTGCCAAGTAAAAGTGTGAGATTACTGAAAATGTGGGCAAGAGCCCCAACTCATTTTAAATGCACATTGGCTTCATAATATGGAAAATCAGCTAAATTAAGAGTACTCTGTACATGCAGTGATCTGAACAGCATCCAAAAAAAATGTACTTTGATGGATGATGTGCCTACTTAGACAAATATTTAGAGAAAAGAGGTGACTGAAAAAATAATGACATTGGCTGCAGAGAACGTGGCTAATGGATAGTCCTTCAGTTGGGAGTTGGCTCTGACTTGAATTTGAATATTGGCCAAGGCTTACCAGATTTCTAGAGGCAATTTCAGACCATCCTAGCAGTTTTTAGTGCAGTGTACCATGGCACAAGGTCTTGTATCTGAAGAACTAAAAACATTTTCCTTGATGTCATATAGACTTTACAGCACCATAATTTTGTGCAGATGCAAAAATTAGAGGATTTATGGTTTGACTTGAGGGGAGGAGCACTTCATAAGTGGCACAAGGGAAGAACTAGGGACAGATACACCAACCTTTAGAATTTTTGTTTTGTTCCTGCATGAATTTGAAATCAGGATGGGTTTGGGTAGAGCTCGGTTCTGATGAGGTATTTTTTAAGGTGGTTACACATGGTGGTTTTAAGGTGCTAGCAGTGGCTGCAGTTTACTGACTGTCCTGTCCACAGCAGTCAAGGTGCTGTGGAGTACTAGCAATGGATAAAGGAAGATGAACCTAATTCTTTCAGAATTCCTGAATGTGAATAATGAATGTGAATGTGAATATGAATGTGAATGTGGTATCTGGTTTACCTCAGGTAAGATCAAAGATCATTCCCCACCCCTCTTTTTGTGTCCATACAACAGGGAGTAGGTGAGAGAAGAGGGAGAGAGGAGTTAGGGGGTGGCTGGTCTTGCTGGATGCCCATGGCTGCTGCCTGGGCTAGCACATGCCTGGCCTTGGCTCCCTGCAGCACGTCTAGTTTGCACTGTCAGCACTAACAAGGCAAACAAAACCTGTCCTGAAAATGGGATCTGAACTATAAATCCCATCCATGACCATCACTCTTGTAGCTCTTTACCACTCAGTTGACTGTCTTCCTACATAGGGATTAATTCAGGGAAAGGATGGTGCCTTTCTCTCCAAAACAGGCAATTCTGCACAAACGGTGTGACCAAGATAGTGTGCCCAGGGCATGTTCAGGCTAAGTAGAGATTTCTTCTCCTACAGAGCAGAAAGTGATTCAAACAACAGAAGGAAGTAAAAAAGAAGAAAATGCACTGCAGTGATATTACAACTCTTAGACTGTAAGAGCTGTGAGAGATTAACTTCCCCTTAAAACAAAGAAATCTGGAAACTATTTTGGATTAAAGCCAGCCCTTGTAGCTATTTACAGAACTCCTTTTGCTGTTTTATTTGAACTAGTGTGCAACTTATCAGAAAAAAGCAAAACAAAACAACAAAAAAAATCAAACAAACAAAGAAGCAAAAAAAAAAAAAGAAACTAAGCCCTACAGATCTTTTTATAGTTTTGTAGTTAAGAGATTCCTTTGGTAACAGTCCATGTGAATGTCTGCTCTCTCTATCTCCTTCTGTGCTGTTAATTATGAAATTTCCTTCCTCTTTCAGAAAATAGGTTTGATACAATTGTGTTTGGAAGGTTTGTGAGGAGGGGAGGAACTCCAGTGTCTTTGCCAGTGGATGCAAAGAAACTTCAGTCACTCCCCCCACAGAGACTGACAGATAGGTCAGGCCATGAATCTGTATTGGGTGAGGACATTTTTCAGATATGGATTTTTTCACACACCCTCGTTACCCATATTTAAAGTCACTTTCTGGACCTCACCAATCCATGAGCAGTGGGGGAACAAAATGTTTTAAATATATTTTTATTCCAAATTTCCTGCTTCGCCATGTTTCTCTAAGGTATTCAAGTCAAATTTGGCATTTAAATTTGGTAGGGAATTTACAAAAGGAAAGGGATTTAGAATCTTTAAAAAAAAAATATCACAAAATCATAGAATACCTTCATCAGGATCATCAAAGACAATTCCTTGTTCATTACAGGACACCCTAACACTAAACTATAAAACTAAAAGCATTGTCCAGATGCTCCTTGAAGTGTTTGCCCATGGGGAAAGTGGTATATACTTTTTTTTATAAGAAAGGAAACAGTGATAAAGAAAAGGAAGAAAACTAAAGAGTAATCATAGAGATAATATAAAGATCAGGCATTTTTCCAGTTATTCTTAAAACTATCTACTGGTATCCAGGAAGTATGACTGGACTAATTATTTTTTTCTTCCACTATCAATTATTTAAACAATAGTCCAAAAATGCATGTTGATTATCTCCAGTGATTGCCGAGGCTCAGTTAACGAGAAGCAGATAAAGGGTAGTACAAAAGGTTGATGAGTGTATCTATAAACCAGCCCTCAGGGAGCATATGTTTGTTTGTCTGCTGTGTCTCAGCCAAAATATTGAGGTTCAGATGCTGTGTCACCAGGCAGGGCTATGCAACATCAGCAGCTGTGACGTGCACCCTTGGGTGCAGTGTCCTAGATGGGGGACTCTTCCATCCCTTAAATGTGGCCCCTGTTGTCAATCGTATTTTTCATGATCTTTTAATTGAATTATGTGATCTACAACCTTCCTAACATTAAGAAAATTATATTTATTTTTAAATATTATTTAAACATGTGTAACATTCTTAGATGTTATGCAACTTGCATGCTTTCAAGGAGGTCCCATTAACGATTTAACATTGCTACATGAAGTTTTTCAAAATTTAAGTCTGACTATAAGCCCATAAGGTGAAGATGATTTCATTTCAGTACACATCCTTTCCTTGCTGTTCTATCCCAAGTTAACATAATTGACACTTGTACCCCAAAAGGCTCATGGGTTGAGATAAGAACAGAGAGAACATTATTTTTAGAAGGTAAAAACAATTGTCACAGGCAAAATAGATTCTACTTGGGGAAATTTTTTAGTCTATTACCATTCAAATCAGAATAGGATGGTGAAAAATAAAAATATTTCTGCTTATTTACTGCATGCTTTGTGGTTGCTTTCACTCAGTAGATTCAGGAGTCAAGCAAATTAATGCAATAGCCAGAGTAGTTTCAGTCTCATGGTTTCTTTCCCTAAATTAGTTCTTATTTTGATCTGTGTGGATTTCATTTGTCTGACCTTGTCAGAACAGCTTTAAACTGTTGCCTTTGTCAGCCTGAATGAGAAGTATTATGAAGGATTATGGCAAAGAGTACCCTTGCTAGAACCTGACCAGAGCAACAGCGGGCTCATCAAAATATTCAATGAAATTTGGCAAAACAAGAAGAACTAATGCCATAACCCATGAGAGCAATGACCTTGCAATGAGCCCCCATGGCTGGGGCTGGTCTGCAAGTGCAGGAGTGCCTTGGCTGCTCTCAGACACTGCAGCTGCTGCATGGCCCATGCCCACAGCTGCTTTTCATCAGAGCAGATCTCTGCTTGGAGGGGATCCCAAAGCACTGTATGGATCTTTCTGTGTCACTGCAGCAGTCTGTGAACACCTAACATCAGTAACTGGCAAATTATCTGCAAAGCCACCATGGCCTGTTACCTCCCACCTCCCATCCATTCAGACCCATCAGACAGGTGACTATTAAGGTGCTGTTGAGATTGTGCTTTCCCCCTTAATCCTAGAGATAGTGGAAGTTTAATGAACCTCGTGGGATTCCAGGGAATCCTTAACAGGTTAGCTTTTATATTTATTTTCTTTAACTCTCTATAAGAGATCAGTGTTTGGGATGTTGGCATAACAACCGAATCTGAAGTAATGGAGATTTGTCTAAAGTCATGCTGGGGAGTACAACTTTGTTGTCAGTCCAGCTTCTGACCTTTCAGACTGGGACTGGCCAACCTGCACTTCATGGCCCAATGCAGCTTGCCCTGAGATTCACCTGTGAGCAGCAGCTAGGGGCAGGTGTCTGACACTACCAGATTTCACAAGAGCAGAGGGACAGGAAGGCAGTGCCACCTCCTGCCTGGTGCTCTCTGAGGTATGTGTCAGGTGCAAGGGACATTGTGAGGCTGGCTGTTCTAACTTTGCCAGTCCTTGGAATCTGCCCTCAAGGATTTCAACAGCCTTGAGCAGGTACCCCTTTGAGGGAATCAGCACAGCACCCCATAATTCACAGTACTGGCTGTAGGAGGAGAGGTACAAGCACACCAGGTATATTTGGGGTATCAAGGATGCAATGCAATTGTTCAGATTTTTAGCCCTAAGACCGGTCTGAGACCAGGCTGAAGGGAAACCAATGTTTGCTTTACTACCAGGCTGTAGGTGGATCTGGCATGGGTTGAGGTGAAGAGGAGGCTGAAGAAAAGGGATCCTTTCTTTTTTATTTCCTTGTTATTGCAAAATACCCAACTGAGAAGAAAATGGAATTCCTCTTGGCCTCAGGTAACAGGTTGTACAGGCTCCAGGGTAAAACAAGTCTGTTAAAATCCCTGGCAATATAAATGACAGTGGTCACATGCAGCAAGAAAATACTGCCAGGATAACGCAGATCACTTAAAGCCAAAGAAAACTTGTTCTTTCTAGGCAAGATCTTTAGCAGCAGATTAAAATTTTATGTTTTTAGAAAGAATGTATTTTCCAAAAGTAGTGGTAGACTTTATCCTTGTTAGCATATTTTGTCATCATCTGAAAAACAAAATTCAGTTAACTTTGCTCTAACATCTGTGCCTAACATTTCCTTGTAATTCCTTATTTCACTGCTCAATTTCTTCCTTTTATTTTAATCCTGTATATTTTCTCATGGAATTTGCCCCCTTTCTTGCATTGTATTTTTGCTGAGAAGACAAGCAGGATCAAATCCTGCATTTGGGAAATACAGTTGTCTTGGCTAAAAACAGGAGAGGATGACAAATTTTCTTGATGTCATACTTTTGCTACAGGTGCCAATCGATATGTTGCTACACTTCAATGATATTTTTACATCACAGACTGTTTTTTATTTCCATTTAGAGCTTTTTCTAAACAAAACAAAATACTTCCATTTTAAAAATCTGCTGTGATAAAATCAGGCCTTTATACAGTTATAGGGACAGTCTTTAGAGGTTGGGAATGGAGTATTAAGAGTGCTGTTCTTCTCAAGTTTCCAACTTTAAGTCTGGAAACCAAAGTGCTAAGTGATGGCCCTGGGTAGTATCTTGATCTGGGTAAAACACAATATGTTGCATTTCCTGAACTTGTGACTGACTTTTGGTATGGATCTCAAACAAGAATTACATACTTTGTAAGAAAAAGAAGAATTTATTTTTCAATAAGCCATTTTTCACATAAATTTCTAGTTGCATTTACATGGAAATGTAGGATAATGGCAAAATCCTGTTGAGGGGCAGAATTTTTTCTAACATCCTGCAGAATTAATTGCACTTAAATGTTCTAAAATCTCATCTCACAGATGAAAATATGAATGTGTTTTCCTGCTAGAATTTTTTTTTATTCTGCATAGGTAAGATGTAAGATTTAAAATCTAAGGCTGAATTTCTGTCTCTAATGTTTTATTGTTAATTTGATCTCACAAGCTTCACACGTCTCCTCAGCAGAGACAGTGGGAATGCAGTGAGGTATGAACTTGTGACCACCTGCTTTCCCAAGGAAGCATGGTTTGCCCTCAGTCATTCTTTTTAGAAGGTAAAATTCGTGCCATGTGGTCTTGTTTTTTAGAAATGTGGCATGTGACAGAATGTTTCCTTATTTAGCACTCAGAGTTTTTACCCAACCATCCAGCCTGCAAAACTGAGGAGGACTGGCTGCTATCCTCTCTTTCAGCAGGACTTTATCGCCAGCAACTCGCACCATCCAGGTTTTGCTGAAGGGAAGAAAAGGAAACAGCATTTGCAATTATGTTCTCTGGGTTCTTGCTTGTTCTCTCTCTTGTTCACAGTTCTTCGCAGCTGGCGGGTAAGTGCCTCCTGCTTGCTTCCTTTGAAGGTTCCTGTGAAAGTGCTTCCACTCCTCTGGCATTTCTGGGTGATTGTGGTTCTGTGGTGCTGCCAGTGTGTACATTATTAGTTTGGGGATGGGGAACCTCTTAATGGCAGGCAAGAGGCAGGGGAATGATCTCACAGAATAAAAAGAAATGGTTAGAGAAGGAACCAGAGGCTTTATTTATATATAGTGGCACTATCATTTTAATAACCCCAGAAGATCAGACCTAAGAAAATAATGATATATATTTAAATGCCTTTTAAAAAATTTATTTAATCCTTTACTTCTGTGCTCTGCTTTTTGAGCTGTTGGTGTCTGGGTAATGGTTTTCAAAATCAGGCAGGAAAAATCTCCAGAAGTGGTGAAATGTGGGAGTATTGGTAGGACATTAAGATATTCACAGATGAGGGCTGTAAAGGTGGTTTTATTCACTGTTTTGAACAGACTCATTGAATTTACTGACATTGATAAAGTTGATGGAAGAATTTCTTTATAATAAAATTGGATTTGGTGTAGGAAATCTCTTGTGGAATTGCAGTGTACAACACTACTGTTATCCTTTTAACTGCACTTTTCTTGTAGATATTAAACAGGTGGCTTCTGCAGACCTGAATGTTGAAGGTTAAATTCTTTCACCTTTCTAACTCCGGAAGATTACCACACATTGTCTCAGAGTATATGATATTTTTTTAATCACCATGGTCTCCCTGCAGGCCAGAATAATTATTTTCAGTGCATTGTATATTATCAATTACATTAATTTCATTTTTTGCAAGCTTATTAAGGAAATGTCTTTAACCTCTTAAATACATTTTTATTAAATATGATACCTACAGCTTAGGACATATAACAGGGACCAAAACTGGTTACAAATCTCACAAGCTTTGGCAGGAAATACAACCAGATGAGTCACAAAATACAAGACAAGGCAGCAGAGCAAATTCATAGGCATGGTTCACAACTGCTGCTGATAAACTCATTGCAGGATTGAAATTAGCTCCCCTACTTCTACCTTATCTTGGAGCCAGCACTTCAGACATGATCAGATAAACTGCCTGGAGAGCTAGGGACCCAGTTTCTGGTGCAGATGCACCTTCTAACTGCCACCAGCTTTTACACACTAGTAAGTGTCAGATGCTACTACTCCCCAGTCCTTGCTGCTTTCTCAGATTGGCTTCCCAAAGTAATTTCTAGTTTTATAGACAATAGCTCGTGGTAAGGGATGGAAGATCTTGTAGTCAGCAAGGCTGAGGAGACCAGAGCGACCCTGAGGAGCCCAGACTGGTTCACTCACATTTATATGATGAAAATGAAAGGAAAGCTGGATTTGGGGGAGGGCTCAGAAAAGATGGCTGTGTACTCACTAAGAGACCTGTAAGATCTGGAAGGGTGAGAAAAGTTCATAGAGGTCAGAAGTCTACAGGGCCATGCACCTGAGGATAGGCTGGAAGGAAGAAGGTAATGGCAGTAGAGGTGTGGTTCAGGGAATTCACTGATGTAAAATTATCCAAGAAGCTCTGCTCAGCTCAGCTACTGCTGCTGCCCACCACTAATCTGTTGTATGGTGACCTATAATTATGACATACATTTTCTATTGTCTTCTTTATTTTTAATCAGTAGAATCAATGTTGCTCTGGACCCTGTTGAAAAATAAAATGTTTTTATCTGACATGAGTGCAATGACTTCTTGTTCGTGGGAATGGGAAGCAAAATCATATCCCATATCCACATATATTCTGTATTAACTATGTGTTGTTTTGTTTTACAGACATTAAAACATTTTTGCTATATAATAAAGTCAACAGGCTCTGTCTTGAGGCATCTATTGCACAGTCAGTTAGAACTGCCACTTGCAACCAAGACAATGAATCACAAAAATTCAGGTGGATCACAGATCATCAGCTTATGAGTGTGAAACTGAAATTATGCCTGGGGGTGCCATTGAAGAAGGATCAGGCCATGGTCACCCTGTATCCCTGTAATCAAAAAAGTGAGCTCCAGTGGTGGGAATGCAGAAATGAAAGCCTTCTTACAATCCAAGGAGAGGATTTATTTTTCAGTCCTGGCAACGAAGAGCATGATAATGTTTTGTTAAAAAAGGAGCTGAGTGCAAAGAATAAATGGAGTATCTATGGAGCCACGGACATTTTATGTTCCCAGGGATATGAAGGTACAGAAAATTGATTCTTTAATCCTTTGCATTAATTCCTTTATTAGTGTTAGAGTGTTTAGGATCTTTGTCTCTGATTGTTCTGACTCCTTCACTGACCATGAGAGTTCTAGAAAATCCATACACTGAGGTACTTTACCTTGAATTTAATATTTATTTCCAAGCATGTATTATACATATACACTTTTTTAGTCTATATATTATAGTGCATTAGTGTTTCAAGTACTGTAAGTAATACATGTACTCTTTATATATTCTATAAATACATATTATTAATGAATATGTATATAAATACTTACTATCATACTATATGTAAGTATCCTCTAAAGTCATTATTGCTCACCATACTGTGTCACTGCATTATCAACAAAGCATGTAAACACTGTTAAATTTCTTATACAGTCACAGGGATATGAAATTCACATCCCTATAAATGAAGCACAATACGGGTGAGGTCTGCAAGTCCTGATTTAGGTGGAGGAAGCATGGCTTTTTTGACTCAGTAGATGAGGATGCTTATGGAATAATTATAGTCACCAGTGCAATTACCTTTTTTGACTAGCTGAAGTCTGATTGTTCTGAATGGCTTTCCCACATCCAGAATGAATGCTCTAAAAGCCATCTCACAGGATGTTTGAACACTGAACTCTTAGCTTTGCATGTGGGAAGCTGCTTCACTGTATGAGACACTTAAATGGTCACTAGAATAAAACCAGAGAGATAGTCTAATATATGTTTACTTTTTTTCCCAGGAATGAATTGTTTGAAATAGAAGTAACTTAGGCTAGAGCTCTGGAGCATTATTAAGATTGTAAAAGCATCTTGGTCAGAAATTTAATTATAGAACTCATCTATGATATATTACTTCTCATCAGAATAGCACTGCTCTAAAACATATGTCAGCAGCTGAAGTCTGAAAAAGTGCTGAAACACTGTTTTTTATGGTCATGGGACAGGAACCATGGAAAGCACTTTGAGGTGTAATTCTGCCACAGACCTTGATTTTTCCCTGGTTTACATTAATTTGTTACTTTTCATATTCATGTTATCATTTTTTCTTCTCAGAGACCTTCACACTGCTGGGAAATGCTTTTGGGGCCCCGTGTGTCTTCCCTTTCATGTACCAGCAGCAGTGGTGGGTGGAGTGCACGGCCGCGGGTCGCACCGACGGCTGGCTCTGGTGCGCGACCACCGCCGACTACGACACGGACCAGCGATACGGCTTTTGCCCATCCAGGGGTAAGGCACCTGCTCCCTCCCAGCTCCCCTCAGTGTGCCACTGGCAAACCAGCGTGAGCAGAATGTGATTATCTGTATAATAACAACTCATAACTCACAAGAATGTATTTTAGTCTATGATGCATTGCCACATGCTGCAGCTCACTATGCGAGGAAATAACATGGTGCACAAAGATGTGAAGTCAGTGATGGAAGAGAAAATCAGCATTCAGTTCTAACTGAATGGGGTAACTGTGGGGGCGTTGCTGAGCAGCACAATAATTCTGAGCTCCTTCCTGTTTCCCAGCAAGTGTGCTGTCACTGTTGTACAACCCTTCTCTGAGAATTCCCGTTGTGATGGATGTGGGCACAAAAATGAGCACTGTAGGAAGATTGATGTTGAAGTTAATGTTTCAATCTGCATGATTCTCATGTGAATACATTTTTTTGCTGAAGTGGAATGTGTCCTTTTATCCATGCTTTTAAGCCCTGTCATATTGCCCAGGAAGCAGTCTTTCCACCCCTTTGACATCTGCCTGGAATTTCTCTTCAATTTCAACCACTTTCTTCTATTTCTGTGGTCACTTCCCCCTCTATCTCCCTGTGTGGCCTGGGGAGCTTCGCATTCATGATGTTGAAATTTCCACCTGACACATCTCATCTTTCCTCTGTATTTTACCCCATGGCTCCTGTTCAGCATTGCCTTATTTTATTAGAACATCCCTTTACTCCACTTGATTTAAAGTGGACCTTCAGTGTGGCACACATCCCCAGCCAACGATGCTTTCCAGGTTCCTGCAAAGATACCTCACACATTGAGCCCTGGTGTGTGACATAGAGTCATTGAATAACTTTCAGTTTTTGAAAGCTAGTCCCAGCCTTCAGTTCTTTTTTAAAAATTCGTCTTCATACTGACTTTTGGGAATGATCAAATACCAGATACAATTTTATATTGTGCTTGATTGAGCACGTGGAGATCTTCTAATCAGAGGAGGAGCATGGTGCTGCTCACAACATTGCTGTGTGACAGGCACATACAGAGGCTCTTTGAAAGGGGATGGGATTCATCTAAGAACCTTTTTGATACTAAATTCAGGTCTAGAGCTAGTTCTTACAGCACTCAGTGAGAGCTGCTGTCCAGAGAGAGAAGGAAATGTTGCACATATTTTCAAAATTTTCCCCTGGGACTTCTGCCATGCACTCTATGCATTGCATTTTCCTGTGATCACTTTCCTTGTGGTAATTCCTGACTTGTCTCTCTTCATGGAACAGGAGGCAGTGTAGGCCAGCTTTACCCGTCAGCTCACCAGCCTTAATTTTGTCCTTCCCCATCTGCTCATAACATTTTCAGTGGTCTTGAAAGAGCAGCTCCAGGTGAAATTTAAGGAGATGAATGAGAACCTGCCTCACACAGAACGAGAACCTGCAAGTCAGTTTTCTGCTGGGAACTTACTGTGTTACTCTGTTGTTATTATTCTTTCCACAGATAAAGACAGCACATGGACTACAGATCTGTCAACAAATGTTCACTACCAAGTAAATCCTGACTCAGCTCTCACATGGCACCAAGCCAGGAAGAGCTGTCAACAGCAAAACTCAGAATTACTGAGTATCACAGACATTCATGAACAAACATACCTTAAAGGTAAGGCAGTAGAGCAAACCCTGGGTTACATTCTGAATCTGTTCTGGCCATCATAATAGCTAAGGATTATTTATGATCATTAAGTATCATTTTGGCCATTTCCTTTAGACCTAAATATGTGTGAGCAAGAAAACAAAACCTTTTAGAATCTGCAAGTTCATATCAAAATTGCTGCCAAATTTACGTAGAATT
This sequence comes from Parus major, assembly GCF_001522545.3. NCBI lineage: Eukaryota > Metazoa > Chordata > Aves > Passeriformes > Paridae > Parus > Parus major. The sequence goes on along the minus strand of NC_031769.1, from coordinate 19,758,006 downwards.
CAAAGTAAACCAGCATCTTGCAAGTGTAACAGTTTGACTTCATATTTAGAATTCTTATTTTTTATCAAAACATATATTTATATGTTTTATATATATAATTTTTTTCTCTTTTTTGATGGAAGAAAAAATCCTGAAAAGGAAATTAAAGTCTTACTTTTGGTGAAAAGGAAAGTTCAAAAAAACAGAAAAGAAAGAAAAAAAAATTATGCCAAAAGAAAGATGTATTTTGTTTCAAGTGCAGTTTTGACAGCTTTTTTTGTCATTCACTTGACAAAATGAAAAATATCAGTTAGTTCTAGGTATAAAATTGTAGTTTTACTTATCCACATATAGATGAAGAAATGATATGGAAGAAATATTTATTGTTGGTTTTAAGGATTAATTTAATTTCTAACAGATATATTGTTATTGTTTATATTTATACTCTACCAATAATTCTACTTAAATGTGCAGAATTTAGCCTATTCTGCAGAAAAAATTTTGCTTTGGATATACTCTGTGGATATAATCTCTGTCCATTTTGCATTAGTTGATAGAATAAAACAGGGAATTTCTGTTTGTTAGCCTTTTTACAGTATTCAAACTTTGGCATATTTCAATATATTAGGTACCATAGTATCTACAGATATTTGCAGTTAGATATTTAGGAATTGCAAGTCTTCCTATACACTTGTTAGTGACCATTGCTAATAAAAAAGAGATTTATAAAAAAATCTATCTTATTTTTGTAACTTAGAATTAACAGAAGGTACAGATTCTGCACTGTGGATTGGGCTCAACAGACTGGACTTAAGTAGTGGATGGGAGTGGATTGGAGGCAGCCCTTTCCAGTACTTAAACTGGGCTCCAGGTAGGTGTGAAATTGTATGATTTTATATTTCCAAAAAGAAAATGTACATACCTCAAATACTGCTGTAAATTTTATTATCAGATAGATATGCCATGAGATAAGTATTTTAGCTTTTCTTGCTTTAGCTTAAACAAAATATCTTTTTCTATGGCAATATACGACCTTCAATGTATTGCAAAAATATTTTAGCTTAGTGAAAGCAACACTGCCTGTCCCAAAAATATTCAGTCTTCCATTTCTTGAATAGTAGCTGAAGTTGAGTTTACAGGTTTTTATCCACTTACCTAACTCACACACTACATTACATACAGACATTTCCATTACTGCAGACATACCTTAACTCTTGCCAAAACTGGGAAAGACATGACCTCCATCACTTCATCCAGGAGTGGTCTCTCCTGTTCATTTTAGACCTTAGAGCTCTGTTTTAGTTTCAGAAAAGTTAATTTTTTTTTTCATCTCTACTTTTACCAAAGGAAGCCCGTCTCCAGAATCTGAAAAACTCTGTGCTGTTTTGAATCCTGAAACAAAAGCTAAGTGGCAAAATTGGGAATGTGATCAGAAACTTGGTTATATTTGTAAGAAAAAGAACTTTACTTTGGTTCCTTCAGGTATGTTGATACATACTGATAATTAAAGTAGAAACTGTTATCTGAATCACTCAACATATTGAAAAAGATGAACAGAACAATTTTATTACAAATATTTCTTGTTTCTCAAGTTTGCTTTTTACAATGATTGCAGCCTTTCTAGTCTCATCTCCAGCTCCACATCACACAGACTGAAAGAGATAAAAGCAGAGAATGTCCAACTGGTCCCTCCTGTCTGTGTTTCAGTGGCCAGGTCTCCTTTAAGTACACACACTGCTGGCCATCAAAAGGGAGAACAACCCAAAAATTATTTCAGAAGAGGTTCATTAGTCAATATAAGCCCAAGAAAGAAAGATGCATAACTTAGCATGGTTCTAAGTCGTTCTCCATGACTTGTGGTCAAACAGCACCCAGATAAGCAAGTTCAGAGTTCACTGCAGAAGTGGTGGAAAATGGAGACAATGGAAGATTGACACATTGAAGTGAGAAAAGATATTTTAAGTGAATGAAGATTTCCCTGTTGGTGTGACCCTATGAATTCATGTAGCTATAAAAATTTGTCATGATGGCTTTTACTCTATCAATATACTTAATCCTTGAAAAATTCATAAACCTTATACGTTAGCTGCAGATAATGTCTGATTTCTCCTGTTTGACAAATCAGTACTAGGTGTTACAGAAGCTGATACAGTTAAGAAATTACAAAACTAATACGTTTGATTACTATATTATAAAATTAATATATTTGTTGCAGACATTTGACTAAACTTAGAATTTGTATTAGATAATATTTGTATTAAAAAGCTTTCCTTCTCCAAGCTAATAATGGCCTGGTTTAGAGAATCACATTTATGTCTACTACATTTTGTGTTCATCATTTCCTTATGATGAGAATTTCAAAAGAAAATTGTAAGTTTAGAACTTTTGCACAGATGAAGTGGAGATATTTGCAGAGCCATGTCTCTTGCATGGCAATTGAACTCCTCTAAAGCCTTGTTATGTGTTCCTAGGTGACCCTGGGCCTGTTACTTGCCCAGATGGATGGGTGTCCTATGTGGATCACTGCTATAAGGTCTTCAGGGACAGCAAAGGATGGGAAGAAGCTTCCACCTCTTGTCAGAAGGAAGGGAGTCACTTGGCCAGCATCCAAAGCCTTGAGGAGCACAGTTTTATCGTGTCTCAACTTGGGTACAGTGAGTATTCCCAGGGGGTCTCTTGCCTTTGCCTGCATGGAAAACAAGACTGCTGAATTGATAGTACCTGCTAAATTCTGGATGTTGTCAAAACTCTGATTTTATTTATTGTCAAAATAATTCATGTAGGTCTTGGGGACTGGCCTTAGGGGTTTTCTCTGTTTTTTACATTTTGTTGAAAGAAGTTTAAAACATTCATGCTCCAAGTTACATAAAATCAGTATTTCAAAATTTGACCAGTGCAACAGAATTGAAAAGTAACTATTCAGAGTTCTATTCTTCCATCAGCATTCAGCTGGTAATCCACACCCACTGTTATGAGGAAGAACAAAATCTTTCCATCCAGTGCAAGGATTTCCTTACAGCCTAGTTTTCCAAAGCATACAGTCTTTATTTTAATATCTCTATAAAAATATTAGCTTATAAAATTATCATAAAACTTACTAAATAATTTTATACTTCATAAACTTGTGAAAGGAATTCTTTGTACAAAGCTTAATGGTTGGTGCTGTGAAAAGGGTGGAGTGCCAAGAATGGTCTTATCTCTGTTTCCAACTTTAGAGCCAACAGACAAGCTGTGGATTGGGCTGAATGACCGTAAGGTTCAAATGTATTTTGAGTGGAGTGATGGTACCCCGGTGACATACACCAAATGGCACCTGGGACAGCCATCCACTACAAACAACAGGCCAGAAGACTGTGTCCTGATCAAGGGCCAGGTGACATTACTCATTACATATTGTACTTCCATACTGTACTTCTGTATTACAACTAATTACTTAATGAAAGAATAACATGCTCTGTTAGTTCAGCAAATGGCTAAGGCCAGAGCAAGAGATACAGGGATCAAATTAAATGAGATTGAGATTGGATGGGACCTTTAAAAGAGGTCTGCATCACTGATGAAATTTTCTCTTTTAAAAAGTGACAAATGAAACTATCAGGGCTACGAAACTGATCTCTGAAGGTATTTAGAGTGTATTTTCCCCTTTCCTCTGGTGGTAATGATGGTATATGGGGATCTCTGATTCCTGCTGGCTCCTCTTTGCCTGCTCATTTGCCATCCCTTAGCACAACTCCTGTGCAGGACCCAGCACAACAGGTCAGGGAGCAGCTCCATGCACCCTGCTCCCTTCTTATCATATCCAGCTGTGGCTATAGACCAGTCTACTATTTCACTGAATGTGAGCAGATTTGGTTTTGATATCATGTAGGAAAATTGGATAAGGAAAATAAATTCATTTAAAGATAAAAGGAAAAAGAAAACAAATAGTTTTCATTATAAAGAAAAACTTAATTTATCTTTTTTAGATTATTCATCTTTATCTTCTTTTTATTTTTGACTTTTTTTGACACAGAATGGCTATTGGGCAGACCATATCTGTGACAGGAAGGCTGGATACATTTGTAAAAGAAAAGCTACATCACAAATAGCTGGAGAAAAAGAAATTACTGCTGCAGGTTGCAAAAAAGTAAGTATGTGAGAATGGAATGTCAGTTTCTCAGATTAAATAGGTACATTGTCTGAGAATCAATTAAAATTATTTGAATTATTTGTATTATTTACATGTTTGTTGTTTTTTTTTTTTATTTATGATGAAGTTTCTCCCTCTCCCTCAGTTACCCTAAACTTTAGAAAACCATTTACAGAAACTGCTTAGGAGGGGTCTGTAATTTCACTGCAAAAAGTTTTGAATTCATAATATTAGTGATTGTTGTGCTTCATTAATTAATTTCATTCATTAATTTTTAAATGGCATATGTCACTTAATGCATGATATCACGATTATTTAAAATTTGTAAGAAAATGCTAAAACCATGTTACAGGACTGGAGACGATATGGGACCTACTGCTATTTTATTGGACATGTTCCAGCAACATTTTCAGAAGCAAACACCACTTGTGAAAGAGAAGAAGGTTACTTAGCCACAGTTGAAAGTAGGTATGATAATGACATTTTCTTAGCTTTTAAATAGCTAAAGATTGTATCTTATGAAATATGCTTAGAAAAGCTAACACAACACCAAACAGCAAAATGGTTAAGTAACAGATGAAGTCTCTATCTGAATAACGAAAAAGTCTTGTTTTTTTTAGTTGTTTATATGGAATCTGAATCCTATGTAAGGTCTCCTCCCCCAGTCTGAATCAAGGAACAGGAGAAAAAATTCCATCATCACATTGGACTAGTAGGATCTGGGTAAACGACTTTATTGCACCTTTATGATGTCTTTTACAGGTATGAACAAGCCTTTCTGACTAGCCTTGTTGGGCTGAGGCCTGAGAAATATTTCTGGCTTGGGCTCTCTGATGTGCAGGATGGAGGCACTTTCAGCTGGGCCAGTGGTGAAGCTGTCTCCTTCACGAATTGGGATGCAGGAATGCCTGGTATGTGCTGTGATCAGCAGTGATGGGTGCTCTCTGAGACTGTGGTCCCTATCTAGGCTACGTGGGCAATGTTGGGAATTTTATGTTTTAAACTTTTGGTATATTCCACAAGTACTTGCAGCTTTCAAATCCCATATTCTAATTTCAAAGGGAAAATTTTAAACTGCAGTCTTATATTAGGACATCTGATATGTTTATCCATAAGATTAACTTTTGGCCTGTCTTCACAGATAAAAGAGATAAAAAGAGTTAAAAAGAGATAAAAGAGATAAAAGGAGTTAAAAATGAGTCCTAAGACTATTCCACACTTATCCCTCTAGTGAAAACTAGCCTGGGAGAAGAATTTGAAACAGAGAAACTATAATATGGATTTTAAGTTAGAATTCCAAACTCAAAGTATCAAAATTCCCTGTGCCATTATTATTTTTATGTGTGATACTAAGAAAACTGCATTCATGGGTTCATACCATGCAGAAGTACAGAAAACAAGATTTCATTATGCCACGAGGAAATCTGTTCTCCAAGGGATATACTGTGTTCCTCTTAGTGATCATTTGTCTGAAGACTTCCTTGAAAACCTTCAGTGAGGTTATAAAATATAAAATAAAATCAATAAAAAATTAAGAAAGACAAAGACTAAGAAAACCTTAGCAAATGCCATAAGAAGAAAGTTTGCCAGGGAGCCTATGCTGTCAGAAGTTGATCAGAGCATGAAGAAAGCACTCAGAGGTCATGTTTAGGAATTTTCCCTCTGGCCATCCAAGTGACACTCTGGAGTTACACTCACACCACCTGAGCTGGGACCTCCCCAGCTACACCCCCCACACTCACACAGTCAGACAAGGTTTCCTTAACAGCTTGAACCCAGGTTTCCCCAGTTTTTTTGATCCCTAAAATAATTCAGTCATGGTGCAAGAATAAAATAACAGCTTGAGCTGAGTGCCTCCAAGGAGGGTCCATGAAGAAAGGGAACCCTGGGATTTTTACCCTTACAGTCTAAATGCAGTAATGTCTGGGGTCCTTGGCCCCTGCTGAGTCTTTGGATGTCTGGTCACCTTGCAGGACCACCGGTGACATCTTTCCTATGTCAAGGGTCAGCACCAATTCCCAGCCCTTTGCTTGGGTCCCACCACCCAGAGCTCAGACTCTAGCTGGCACTGCAGCTCACAAACCAAATGTATTCCTCAGCAATCAGGCTGGAACAGTAAAGGAAAATCTGTTTCCTTGATTCTGTGTTCACTGAGAAGAAAATAGACTTTTGTGTCCTGGAGATTTTCTTCGTGAGGGTATCTTTGGAGAGTCTATTTCAAGCTGAAACATCAAGAAAATAGATCATGGAGGAAATTGATGGCATGAAGTCAGGACTAAGCGTGGCTGCAAGTGTCCAGGAACTGTTAAGATTACATGAAATAAGCCCTTCTCTTTAATGTGTAACTTCCTGCTAAAGCTGCTTTGACATCTAAACTTGGCAAAAAGACAAATTTGGTGCCAACATTTAAAATGGTTGCAAGGAGATATGGGGAAATACAAATGAATGAGTCATTAGTAATTAATTAATCAATTAGCTGAATCTGTAATAAAGGAGATATAGTGGGAAAGATACATAAAATCACTTCTGGAAAGGGAGTTCATACTTACAGATCTCCCAGAGCTCCACACAGTAGGTGAAAGCATATGAATGAGAGAAATCTAATAAGTGTGGTCTATCTCAATTACCAAAAGCTTTTCAGCTAATCTGACCTAACACAGAAAAGCTCTTACACGTATAAAAATATTGATCAAAAGGCACTGACTGGAAGGTGGATTTTTTTTTATAGGGGCTATTTTCTGCTGGGGATGTGTGTTCAATGATAGAACCCCCATAATGTCCTGTGCCCATCCTGTTCAATGTATTTGCAGACCATCTGGTAAATATGCAATAGTGAGGTGACAAGATTGGCTGATGAGAGTAAATTATTTCTCATAGCAAAAATGTGCCTGTGAGAGAACTCAGGATGGTATCAGGAGAATAAGTGACTGAGCATGATCAGTAAAACAGTAGGTGAACTTTGATGTGGGTAAAGGATGCTCTTAGGAATAAACATGTGTCTTGGACTGCCATAAAATGAGGGATTTATAGCTGAATTTCATTTCAGCTCCTGGAACCATGGTAGACGGGCCCACTAAAACATCAGGTCTGTGCCCAACAAAAATGAAAACAAAACAAAACAAAACAACCCCAAATAAAATGTTAAATATACTTAGAAAATTAAGAAAGAGCACAAGTAAGCCATTGAATAAGCTCATTTTGTGCATTTGACTGTATCTTGTGTGATGCAGACAGTTCTGTTTCCCTCTGAGACAACAGTCTAAAATTACAGCAAACATCACAGGATAAGTTTCATCCTGAAGCTGTCTAGGGTTGCATGCTGCCCTCACCAGTGGGGTTTCTGCGATCTGTGTGAAAACCACTCGTGACCAAGGTAATGATATCTCATGTGAAACAGGCTTAACATAAATAGAAATAAAATTCTCACTTTAAAACACAAGATTTCACTGTATAAACTCTCACTCTATTTTCTACCCAAATAATTAATTATGCAGGATATTCAAAATGGAAAACAAAAAGAGTAGTATTCTATATTCATCATGACCTCCTTAAACAGAAAATACTACTCTGCCTGTATGAAAACCACCCAAAAATATAAATTTGCTTTTCAAATGTTGTTGCATGGCAAAGAGTGAATGGCTGCTGCTCAAAGATTTTGACAAAGAATTAAATAATTCACACTTTAGAAAATATCCAACGTATTTGTTTTGTTTTGTTTTTCTCACAAAGGAAATAATCCAGGATGTGTTGCCATGAGAACTGGGACTGCAGCTGGATTATGGGATGTTCTTGACTGTGAGACAAAGCAAAAATATATTTGCAAGCAGTGGGCAAAGGGTGCAACAGTTCCACCTATTCCAACTACTGCTCTGGTCCCCACATGCCCTGAAGGTTGGGTTTCAAACAATCATAGAAGTTCCTGCTTTAAAGTAAGTGACTAAATCTTTGAAAGAAGCCTCTTGGTTGGGAAAAAAAAAAAAAAAAAAGGAACTGATATTTTCATTTTGCAATATCTGAGATTGGAATAGAGCAAAACACAAAACCCCCAAAATTCTTCTCAGGAAATTATCCATGAGAGGGAAGAAGCTAAGGAAGAAAGATAAAATTGAAGGGAGGGAAGGGAGGGGAGAAGGGCACAGGAAAGAAAATGAGGAAGTTTGTGCTTCAGGGGTTGAAGGAACTGGAGCAGGAAATGGAAGAAGAGGAACATAAATATCAAGGCCCCAGAAAGATATAAAGAAAATAAAAGAGAAAAAAAAAAAAGAAAAAAAGAAAAAAAAAAACCCAGGAAACAACTCCATATTAAAATTGTTAAAAGGAAAATGTCAAAATTCTGTATTAAACAGAAGCAGCAAAGTTAGTTAGTTGGTGCTGCTCTTTATGTCTGTTCTGCAAAGATATGGTATTTGCCTGAGACGTGTGGCAGTTCAGGGAACAAACAGAGAAACAGTGAAGTGCAGCCTCCAGCAGCTCAATGCCTGAGGCTGGACCTTGCTAAAATCAGCACATTACCCCACAAAAATAAAGGATAAAAAGTCACAGAAAAGGTTAATTAAATCAGTGTTTATGAAGGACATTTACTTGAGAGTTTCTGATGCAAAGCTACAGATAACTTGTGTTTGAAGTATAGTCAGCTATATCTGAGCAGGCATAAAAAAGGAGATTGAACAAGAAATAAGTGCAATGTGGGAACAGTGGTTTGGGGTCATGCAAAGTTGAAATGTGCTAAGCATAAGATGTTAATATTTTTTATCGCTTTATTGAACTGAGTCCACTTTTTTTTTTTTTTTTGGGCTCCTTCATCCCAAAGTCATAATTTTAACTTTGGTCAAATATGTGTTTGTTGTCTCTTAAACTAGTTAGACATCATACTGTAAATGTTAAGTGAGAGTTGTAAATGACCACGAGGTTGTTCTTTTGCCTGAATCTTCAGACTCCTTACAGACCATTTTTCCTCTCCACCACTTATGTTTATGTCCATTTATGTTTAAACAAGACTATAATTCTTTTATTGTTGTAACATATATAATTAATTTTTCCATAGTGTTTTTGCCGATCAAAAATTAGAAAGAAATCATGGTTTGAAGCTCGAGATTTTTGCAGACAAATAGGAGGGGATCTGGTCACCATTAACACTAAGGAGGAGATACCTTTACTAACCCAAGCAATAAGGTTGGTATTCAATGTGTGTTTATCTTACCAGATTTAAGGACTTTTCACATGATCTATTATTAAATTATTTCTGAAATGTATGGATTCCTCAAATGCCAGAAGACCTGGGATACTTTAAAATTTTTCTATTCAGTAATGTTTTAACCTTTTCATGGAAAATAAGAGTGATTTGTGTCGACAAAAATTTAAAAAAAACATTATTAAATATTAAAAAACCATTAAAATTTTAAGCATCCAATATCATGATTGCTAGATACAGTTTAGAAACACATGAAATTAGCGATATTTCTACAAGGGTAGAAAATATGACCAATGTGTCGACTGTTGAAATAGATATGTATCTACCTCACAGTGGTCAGTGCTGAAACCACTTTTTGAATCTGAGAAAGTTTTTCCTAAGTAAACAGTACATTAGGGAAATGATCAATACTATTAATAAGTCAGATAAACTAAGCTATTGACACTGAACCACAGAAATATTACACATTTCTATGAAAAACATGTGTATGCACTTCGTGAAAAGTAATAGGGAAATTTGAAACTTCATTGCTTTTATAATGTGCTCTAGAAAGTTCAACAATGTACTTATGGGTTTTTTTGTGTTGGTGCTTACACACTGCTCTGTCCTGTCATTCCTTTTAGTGCCGCTCGCTGTACATTTGAAGCAGTTTGGCTCGGTATATTTTCCTTGAATCCAGATGAAGGATTTGCCTGGAGTGATGGCTCTCCTGTGAGTGTCTTAATTTTTCATCATATTTGTTTGCATAAGACACTTTGGGATTTGTACATATGCTTTTTGGATTTTTGCTGTCATCCTCATTAAAGAAAACACTAGTCCTACAAACATTCATGTAGCTGCTAATTTGTATTGTCATGACTAATATCAAAGCTAAACATTTTAATACATAGAAATTATCTGTATCTCATCAGAATCTGTAGGTTTCTGTGTAATACTCCAATTTATTTTCTTTTCCAAGAAGATAATATTTACACCTAAGGTCAAAACATAAATATTCATTATATGTGTATCATGTATCCTGTCCCTGGTAGCAGCCATAAATGTCTAAAGAGCTAATCAAAGCGCAAGCATGTTTCCCATTGTACTCCTGAATCCCCTAGTAAATGACGGCTCAGGGTATTTTAGAACTAGAACTCATATCTGTAATTTTAATTTTTTTATTTCTGGAAATTTATCCAGTCATCTCTTGAGCACATGTAATTATCTACAGCTGTGAAAAACATTCCTGCAGGATTCTACTCTTTATTACCCTCCATTTACTACTGCTCCCTATTCTTTTTTATTTTTTTAATACAAACAAGGACCTTTTATCTTATCCTGTTCACATTACTTTCCATAAAAGTTTCAGAAAGGGACATTATCAAGAATTCTTGGCAATAATAACTAGGTTGTATCACACGGCTCTCCCTTCCCATTTGGACGTCAGTTTCTTCAGAGATAACTCCTCTAGGCTTGTAGGACACCACTTCCCTCCCAAAAGTCATCCTCATCAACCACAGGCAAGGAAAAAGGTAATGCTGAGTTGATGCACAGCATGGTCAGTGCCACCAGGCAGATGTTGGACAATGTCATTTTGAACCAGGTCAGATGTGGAGTGAAAAGCACCCTGTCTGCACATGATTAGCATGAGTGATACGTGGGCAAAGTTCACAACTAGGCAAAGTTCCCTTGCCTGTTTCTCTTCTGCCTGTGTCTATGGCTCCAGGCACAAACAAGAGGAAAAGCCCTCCATGGCAAGGCAGCCATGTCTGAACACTGACATCATTGGCCCACCCTAGAATCACTTTCTCTGCATTTCCAGCTCTTTTTGGCTAAAACCAGAATCTTTGAGACAAAAGCAGTTAGTTTCCATTTTCCAGTGGAAAGTACAGCTACCAAAACAGATGAAAAGACTAACACAGTTGATTTCTTCTGTAGGTTAGGTACACAGACTGGGGTGATAGTCCAAGGAATTCAGGACGACACAAGTTTTGTGGCTCATTCCATTCTGCGAGATATTCTAATCTGTGGTCTCATGATGTCTGTCAAGTACTGCATTACTGGGCTTGCCAAATAAAACAAGGTAGATTTCTTCTTCTCTTTTGGCAAGAAGATTAAAATGCTTTAATAAGTAGTTGCTTTCTAAGTTACTGGAGAAAGAGACAAAATTTTGAAGAACTACTTTTTCCAAATGCAGGTCAAGAGCATTAAGTAACATATTATAGGCTGAGATTTTTCAATTATGGATGATAAGAATGAATTGATGTTTTTTTTTTAATATAAATTACGGTGTATAAAGAATCCATATATTTGAAAGATTACAGAATTTTTTAATATTAAGAAACTTTTGCTTTTACTTTTGTAGTGTTGGGGGTAAGGAGTTGTAAGGGCTTGTATTGTAGTCCTTACAATACTGGTTTTTATACTAACACAGGTGAAACTAAAAATCAAGTATATCTTTGTCAGATTTGTTGGCACCTCAAATTCTTCAGTGGAATTATTCAGAATTCAACAGCTTTTGGAAAAGCAATGGTTCACAGAAGTGCTATTTCTTTTTCTTTCCCAACCAGAAATAACTCACAGTCAGTATATGTGTGTATATCTCTATCTATATATATATACAAATACATAAAGTATTATTTCCTTTTGCTTATGAATGTTACTCAGAGAGTTTTTTTGATAGAGCTAAAATAAATCTAGTGGAAATTTTCTCCCTCTTGATGAAAATACCCCCAGGTGAAATATGGAATATCTACTGATGGATCAGTAAAGAAGCTGTATGCCACAGTTTAAAATGTTTGAGATAAATCTACTGTGACTTACAGGCTGAAAGAGCAATTTTCCTTTGCCTTGCTCTGTGCAGGAATGTGATTCAGCCAAAGCTATGGCTTTGTTGATGTGAAGCACAGGTTATGATACCAAGTTGAAGTAGACCACCTTGCATATTTAGCAATGTGAAGCTGAACTGTTTAGCTAAGCCTGCTTGCTAGTCAGTGGCAAATCCTGCTCTGTTCCTCACTCTTCTTGCAGTCAGTCACAAGCTACGTCATTACACAGTTTATAGAGATGTATCATGCCTTCTCTTTTCTTCTTTTTCAGGAGTGTCACTAAAACCTGAACCTATTGACACATATGGTAGGCCTTTGTATATATTTATTTTTATTGCTCATAATTTTTTTCCCTAAAATTATTATTCTAAAAAAAGCTTTTGTGTTCTACACATACAGAATTTGAGGGTTCCTTATTTATCTTCCAGAATATAAAACCACTGCAGATGGATGGGTCATATTTGAAGATAAGCTCTACTACATCAGCAATGAACAGGTCCCCATGGAAAGAGCCCAAGAGTTTTGCAGGAAGAATTCTGCAGACCTCGCTGTTGTTAACAGTAACAGTGAGAGAAGGTTCCTACATAGAGCACTAAAAGAAAATGTAAGAATCATGATAAACAGACAGCCTAAAGTAGAAACACTTTCGACAATTTGCTTGTAAAACCTGAGTTGTCTCAGAAGCAGAGCCATCAGCATTTTCACTAATGAAATATCCCCAGATGCACCCTTTGATCCCGTGGGATCTGGCCTCTCCTGCTCTGCACCAGCTGCGCTGATGCAGTTGGCAGGAAGAGTGATGCAGGAAGGTACCAACTCTCCTGGGAAGTAGCTGGTCTTTGAGGGAGAATAAAAAAGGAGTACTGGCTTCTGACTCAAAATCTGCTTCTTTTCTACTCCATCCTAAGGGCCTTCAGTGCTGCAGTTCTTGTCTCTGATGTCCCAGAGAAAAACCTGACTTCTGTGCCTGGGCACATAGACCTGTTGCTGTGGTTAACTGCAAGCAGGTGCTTTACAGCTGTGGACTAGTAGCTGCTCTGTGGACCTAAACAATGGTGTATCAATTTCTGCTTGTTTTGCTTCAAAGATTCATTTTTTCTAATTGAAATGGTGTCTTTCTGATTTAGGAAGGCTATGATGGAGAGAAAATAGGATATTTCATTGGTCTAAGAGTGAGCCTTGATAAAAAGCTCAGGTAAGTTAAGACGATCAGTGCAGCTTCTAACACATAGAAACAAATAGAGTATTTTATGCAGATGGAGGTACTGAATAGGTTCACTTGAAGGTCTGAAGGCTGTTCCATGTACTGTGCAAAAAGCAAAATAGAATAGTTCTAGAATATTCTAAACTCCAATCATTTTTCCCAAAAATAAATGATAAAAGAATCTTTTTTTCCTCAAGTAAGCACTTAGCCAAAGAAAAGCTTGGCATCTCTACTCTCCATATGCACTTTTTCAAGTTTCTTCCAGAGATTTTCCCCATAAATTGGAGTGATACTTCATTGTACTGAATTTTATACCTATAAACATACACACATACACTAAAACATGCCCTATATCATAAGGTTTGGCTTTCCTATGGTTTTTATCTGTATATCAGAAGGGTTCTCCAGAGTTAGGAAGACACAGACAATGAGTCTGAAAAGCAGTCTCTGCAAACTCCTGTTCCAGGAGAAAAGTCAGCAGAAATTTACAATACAGAAACAGTAACAAATATTCTGAAAAGACCAACACACAAATCAAGTCAAAACTAAAATAAGAGATACCAAAGAGCATGATACACTGCCTACCTTCCTACCTGCTAGTTAGGATGTGTCTGGGAGGTGAAAAAATGCGCTTCTGAGGTTGACCTGGAAAAAGTTAGAGGAGATTTGAATTTAACCTTTCTATTTCAATGCCACTGTTGAATGTATGTAAATCAATTACCTTAAGATGGGCAGAAGAGGATTAGGGAGACAAGTTGGTAGTGACTGAGTCAGTAGATGATTTTAACCTCCTGATTTTAGGACTCAGTGAGAATTTCCTTTATTTAGATCAATTGTATCAGCAGCAGCAAGATATAGATGAGGCAGCTGAATTCCTTTCCCAATTTAGGCTAATCTAAATTCTGAAATACTGATTAAAATGTGGTGGCAACCTCTTCTTCAGTAGTGACATATTAAAGTAAATAACAGATAAACATTGAGGAAAAAATTTCAACTTTTGTACTTTAGAAAGAACGGTTTTAAAGAATGTCCTTTAGTTTAAAGAAAAACAGAACAACTCCCCCCTCCCCCTCCACATAGAGCAGGGTAAAATCCACATCAAAATATTTCATTCTTATTTTCACCTATAAAACACCAGGAATAATCAGAGTGAAAAGTATAATAGCTAGGATTACTATAGTTATTGTAGTAACTTAAGACAAACTTTTTTTTTTCATTCTCATGTATTATGATGAACAGATTTTGATTTCTTTTACTAAATGTTGTCAGAAAATCCTGTCCATTAACAGAAAATATGCTTGGTGTATTTTTTTTCTACTTTGCAACCAAAAAAATTTTACAGAATTTTTTGAAATTAGAATAATCAAGTAAAGGAAGGGAAATTTCTAACAGCCTCTCCCATTGTAGCCAGTTTCCTTGAATTCTCATAGACCTTCTTAATCATGAGGTGTTCATTAGGACTACCATGTCACAAATAAATAAATAAATTAATTAATAACTACTTGTTTATATCTATATCTTATTTTTAAGCTGGATGGATGGAACTCCAGTAACCTACGTGGCCTGGGCTCCTAATGAACCCAACTTTGCAAATAATGAGGAAAATTGTGTAGTAATGCAGTCAAAACATGGTAAGTGACAACACAAAACTATTACATTTTATTTGTCTCTGCTTGGATTATAACTGATGCTGTCAAACATCTGCTGCCAACTGTCACACAATCTTTGGTAGCTGTTTTCTGCATTTTCTTTCCAGTGACAAACCAACACAACTTTTCCCAGTCATAGGACCACCAGCCATGGAAGAGTCTTTGTCCTCAGAATGGGGAGGTTTCAGTATCATGAGTAATTCAAAGCAGATGTTTCTTTCTTGGTTTGTAAGAGTGATATTGCACCTTTTTACAGGGCTTTTCACTACTTCTTTTAGTAAAAGTTTGAATAGTCCATCTTCTCTACCATGAACTTAAGAAAACATGGCAGCTACAGGAAATGGGAGTTGGAGGTACATCAATGAAGAAAGAAACAAATACATCTAATGTCCTAAGATATGTTTACAAGTACCCTGAAAAGCAAATTTCTTGCAAATCCTAAAGCTCTATTTCCTCTTGGGTCTACTTCTGTAACTTAACTAATGCGCTAATTAGTAGACACATGTTGATCTCGCTATGCTTTACAAAGAATTCATGCAGTATGTTTGAACACTGTATTGTGCCATTAGATTGATATGGTGTTTATTATCTGATCCATTTCTGATCTATTTTCTTTACAAATTTGCTTACTGGTGTATTTCTCCTGCTACTTGCAATATGAAGATGCCAGAGCTCAAAAAAAACCCCATAAGCAGAGACAGACACTGTGGAGAGAACCCCTGAACCAGGAGCAGATGGGTCAGGGAGCTCAAAATAACTACAAGAGGCTACAGTGGAGCTTATTTGAAGGTCCCATGGTTACTTTACCCTTAGATCAAGCTGTAGCTTTAAATACAAAATAGACAAAAATGTGCTTGTAAAAAAAAAATAAAATAAAGTGATACATTATTATTACTAAATATTAAATACTATAACATTTTGATTTTTTTATTCTTTTTTTTTTGTTTGTTTTTCAGGCTTGTGGAATGACATTAACTGTGGCTCTGCCAATAAATTTGTTTGTGAAAAACATAACAGTTCTATCAATTCAACATTGCCTTCTCCACTGACTCCTGGAGGATGTCCAGAAAGTTGGATTTTTTTTAACAGCAAGGTATGTCAACAAATATCTTTAGTAAATTGTGTAAAGCAGTGGAACTGAGAAGAAAATCCTGAAAATATCACATTTTTTATGAAAAAAGAGTAAATCTTAGTCAAAATGTGCAGACTAGATGGCTGAGCTTTTTTTGAGGTGATTATAGACATTTAACTTTGCAGAGAAATACAGTAAAAGTAGATGTATGCTGAATATGTTTCAGAGAACATAGTTTCTGTGGGCTTAAAATACACAGTTACTGTTTCAGAAAACCTCTCCTCCTCTCTTCATGTACATTATTTTGTTTAGAAATGCAAGCTTGTAATGGTCAGTCTTGTAAAACAGGTGGAAAGGTTTAGAAAGAATGTATTTGAGCAATCCCTTCAGCCTTTAGGGGTTTACAAAGCTTTGAATTCAGAAAAAGGATGGCAAACTACAAATTTTTTTGATTACAGCTTTGCAATCAGACACAGTCTGGGAGTTCTCACTGCAGTAAGAGAAGAGTTTGTACCAAGCTGAGTTGAAGCTCTAGCTACCAAAGGCTATTTTGTCTGCTTTATGTACACTGTGCTGCTATTACATCCTCAGAATGTTAGGTCAGTGTGCCAAAGGATATTTCATACCCTTTGGCACGATGAACAGTTGTAACCACAGTCATCAGAAGGAGGACAAAGCACTGTAGAGATTATTCCCTGCAGCTGTGTCACCCAAAACCACATTTCTTGGTTTCAAATGATGTCTCTATTACTGCAGGAAGAAGGCAGATGAAAACATGAAAAGTGATTATGTACTCAACCTCATTACAATCAGTTCATTTGATACCAGACCCCCAGATTACACCTTGTGCAACGAGGGGGGATAAGTGTATCCCTGGGTAGACATCCAGACTTTCTACCCTTGAGCTCTGACACTCATTCTAGCCCTGATTTCTTTTTCTGCAGAAAAGTACATCTTAGAGCTTATGGATAATATTGACATACAGTAGATCCAGTCTTTGCTAGTTTGAAAAAATTGCTTGATTTGTTTCTAGTGTTTCAAAGTATTTGCTTCCAATATAACAAGAAATCTCACATGGCATGCTGCACGAGATGTTTGCTTCAGTTTGGGAGGAAACCTGGCTACTATATCAAATGGACAAGTGCAAGGTATGTACATGGGCTCTATTGAAAGAAAAAAACTCTCAATCTCTCACTAAAGAAAGAGCTGTATTCTCCAGTATAAAATATGGGATTACCTAATGAAAATTGCTTATTAGCCATGTGAGTCCATGGTTTATTTTAATTTCAAACTGCAAGGCAATAGATAAAATTATTACATATATCAAATAAAGTTTGTTTCTAGCTCTTTCAGCTGCTTTGTTTTCATGAAACTTCCAGTGTGTTCTGAGGGTGGTTGCACAGATGTCTCATACTGACAGAAATCTGCATTTCCCGTCTCTCACTGGCAATAGGATTTTCTAAAATCCTGTGTGTGCATACACAGTGGGAAAGGGATGATTATCTAAACATTTAATTAATGTCAGATGGGCTGTGTCATTGAAAATGTTATCCTTTTATTATGTCCCCCACTCTGGGCTCTTGCATATTTTCCCTCTTTTGGACAAGACCTAACAAGCTTAATGAGAAATCTTTGCTTCTCTCCAGCTTTCCTTTTCTACCACTTGAAGCATGCCACAACTAATGTTTGGATTGGGATGAATGATATCAACAGAGAGTCCACATTTCTTTGGACAGATGGAAGCACTGTTTCCTACACCAACTGGGATAATGGTGCACCAGAAAAGCAGCAAAGCTACTTTGACTATTATGAGTTTAGAACATTGACAGATGATGCTCTGGAGGTAAAGGAAATTTAAGTAACCTGTATACCTTGGGCAGCTAGTTGATTTTCCTAAAATAAAAGTTACAGTAGCAATAATAGGATGCTGTAACAAGTCCTTTTATAAGCACAATGGGGTTTAGCAAATCATCCGACAGTGATTGCAAATACACCTAAATGTTTGGCAGAAGTTCTGTTAGAAGAGGGATTTTAAGCCTTCCATCTGAACTATTGCAAAAAAGCAGCTCTATAAAAGAAGCTTGGAGAAGCTTATACCAGTTCCTCCCCAAACTGCGTTAATGCAAATGCTAAAGCTGCAATACCAATCACAGAGTATGATATTTTGGTGTGATAAACCAAAATTAAGATTTTTGGTGCAACAATAATTTGGCTGCATATATGTTCCACTCCTGGCTAATGTGCTCCCACATGGCTTTATTCATTTCTGATGGTTCAAATTGATATCTTCAGTGAAATTACTATTTCTCTGCCGGAGTTCAGCCTCTTTTCCAAAGGCAGTAATTTCTGAGGAAATGATTGGCAGTTAGTCACCCAAAATTTTTAACATCTACCCTGTCCAGTCACCCCTAGACATACCCTCAGTCAACTTGCTGGTGGCTAAAACTTATTTAAAAATGCAAAAAGGAGAAACTTGGATGGCATGCCAAAAGACTGCCATGGCCAATCTTGGAATCAGGGGAGTCATGAAGGAATACTGGAGCAATTAAACATAAGGAAGTAAAGAGAAAATGTTTTGTTGCATCTGATAATGGTAACTTGATAATGACTATAAAAAAACAGCAAAGAGCATCAGCTTTCTGCAAGAGAGTCTGCTTCAGTTAGACTATTGTAAACTAGAGCTTTTAATAGTAGTTCTTATTGTTTTTCTCATTGACAAAAATGTTTTGAAGCAGATCTACATAACTGTAAATCAGAACTGAAAAGATTTATTACCTCAGTCATTTACACAGTCACTATAGGGCTTTTAATAAAACTGGAAAAATGGGTTTTAATTGGCTTCTTTGGGACCTTAACTGGCAGCAGTGGATGCCTGGTTCAAATTTAAGGGGTCACTAATAAATACCAGGTCAAGCTTCTTGGAAGAAACCTAGGAAATGTGAACACAGGTGTTCAATGAGCTCCTCTCCTCTCTGCCATCAGGCCTGCACTAGCAGCACAGGATGGGCTTCAGCTCATCCCCTCCTCATTGCCCTTCCTAATGGCTGTGCCTCTTCCCTCCCCTGCAGACAGATTGTGTCTTCATCCTGAAGTCAGACGGGAAGTGGAGAGATGACAACTGTGACAACGAAAGAGGCTACGTGTGCCAGATGAATTCCCGTGAGTTCTGTTCCACCCAGTCTCCCAAAGACAAAGAGTACCTTGGTTAGATGAGATGAATATATAACCTGATGTGATTTCTTCCAGCTTTGAGCTCATTTTGAACATCAGGCTTTCAGAGCTCCCTCAGTGCTAGGACAATGCTATGTTTAAAGTACAGTTTGTTCCACAGAAATTGCTGACAAGGAACCACTATCTTAATTGGGGTTTTGTACCTAATCATGAATAATCCTAGAGAATAATAAATGAAAATACTTTGTTTTGTTTTGTTTTTTTTTCTTAGTGAAGTTTAAGAGGTTTAGGCATCCTGTCCAAGTGCAGCATAAATCATGTTCTTGCAGTGATCTTCCCATTCTCTTGAACAAATCTGAGAAGAGCAGATCCTCTGTCACTACTTCTACTGAATGTCATATGTCAGTCAAAATGCACAGATTCTTAGATGTGTCCTTATTGTAGAAGAATATTGTTATTTTTTATTTACATCAAAATGAGTAATGAATTTTGACTCTTCTCCTGTAGAATTTTAATTATACAAATCCCAGCTACCAGAGCATATAATAGGAGTAGAGAAGGCAAAGCACAGATAACAAAACAATTTTGTCTCAGCTTTATTAAAGTATAAATTATTGCCTGGTCCCTCACTTCAGCCAATTTCTGCAGCCTCTTCACTCTCAGCACGCTAGCATACTTGTAAGAAGACCCCCTCCCTGCACAGAAAATATATAGTTTTATGGAGGCATTTTTAATTTTCTTGATCCCAGTTTCAGCTCTTCTGAATACATTTATCATCTCAAGGGTGGAAGTATACAGTGCCTGACTCAAACATGCAGGCAGCATTCAGGCATCCCTCACAGACGGGCCAACAATTTGGAGTTAACAACGAGCAGTGACCAATTAACATCAGGTCTCAAAAGTCTTAGGCTGAGACTCCAGATTATAACAGTTAATGACTTAAATGCCTTGTCCTAAGTCCTATCCACCAGTGATCAGAAATAAATGTGTACTCAGATATTTAGATTTAGTAAAATAACTAAAAGCACAGAATTCAAAATATGCAATTTAGGAGCCTTAGTCTGGACCAGTCAAGTCTATAGTAAGTATACTCTACTTCAGAGCATCCAGGATTTCACTCATCTTATTACATTAACAAATTTGCTCCATGTCTTGAAAGTTATTTTTGGCACTTTTTTGGGCTGGCGGGGTGGGTATTTGGTTTGTTTTTATTTTGTTTTTGTTGTAGTTTTGTTTTGTTTTGCTCATGAGTTAAGAAAAGATTTTGACTTACTGGCTAGGACCTTTTGACCAATTTTTATAGCTTGCATGTTACAGAAGAGCAATATGTTGTGAGTTCATCCATTCAGTTTTTCCTCCATAGTTCCCTCACAGCCTGAGGTACCAACAACAAATCCAACCTCTGGCTTTACTCGTTATGGTGACAGTAGTTATTCAATCATTTCATCTGAAATGCAATGGGAAGAGGCCAGAAAATATTGTCAAGACAAATCTGCGGAGCTTGCCAGCATTTCAGATGCCTACATCCATTCATTCTTGTGGATCCAGATGCTGAAATATGGAAAACCCGTATGGATTGGTCTTAACAGCAACATGGTATGTGCTGGGAGGATGGGAGGGGCAGGTGCTCAGGGAACTTTCCTGCTCTAGTAGTCCTCTGGACACCCAGTTTAGAACAGTGGGACAATTGAATTCTGCATGGCTTCACTGTGTCAGAAAGTGCAGCAGCCATGAAGTGACTGTTGGCTGTCCTGAAAGTCAAACTGCTATACAGGGGGATACTTAGAGCTATTATATTAATAGAAGTTACTGGGAGTATTAGGGAGATATTTTAAGATTTAAGCTGACTATTTAATGTTTAATGTCAAGTAATCTTTATGCACAAATAGCTTCTAATTTTAATTTAAATAAAGCAGAGCAGAGACGACAATTCTCTGTAATTGCTTCTCTTGATGTAGGATTTACTAAATGACTTAAGATGGCCTCATCTGACTTCCTTGATATACTGTAGAAGTTTGTTATTTCAGAAAACCTTCCCAAAAGCAACACAGTGTTGAACACTGCTCATATGTAGCTCTTGTGTAACTCTAATTGCCCAGTGACATTGCTTAGAACAGTGAATGGTGTTTAAAAAAATGGCACTCTTTTTCCAAAAAAATCAAATAGACCTATGATTGTATTTACACTATATTTGTGTGACAGAACTTTTTATGTAAAAAAAAAAAAAAAGAAAAATCTATTGCCAAATTCTCTTGTTTTCAGACTGGTGGCTATTACAAATGGACCAATAACTGGAAAACCAGGTACACAAAATGGGCAGCAGGGGAGCCAAAGGAGAACAATGCTTGTGTTTACCTCGATCTGGATGGTACTTGGAAAACAGCAGCTTGCAATGAAAGCTACTTTTCAGTTTGCATGATATCAGATGGTAAGCAAAGGCATGAAGCAATTTTAAAGACACATTCCTAGTTCCATGAGCCTGCCCAATCCTGGAGACTTTGCTCTAGCTTGGGCAACTCCCACACAGAACTATGCTTCAGGGTAGCACCTACCTCCCAGCAGAACGTGGATGTTTGATATTGGATGGTGTATGAACCTAGGCACAGGAAAAGCTGTTGTTCAAATCCATATGGCTGCACTGCTGTCATGGTAAAATTGCTTCCATAAGATGAAGCTCTATTTTCAAGGTATATCTTGCTCTTTACAAGACATGACTGTAAATCACCTGAGCGTGTGAGTGTGTAATGTAAGTAGGTTTGTGTAGGTTTGTGCACTGGCTGTATGAGCTTCAACTGGGGAAGCTCACACATGAGTGTCACTGAGCCAAAATACAGGCAAGAGTTTAATTTCCATTCTCTACTGCTAGAGCTAAAACTCTAAGAGCCCTGTGTGTCCTGTAAGAGCAGTGTGCATGTTAACTCTCTGCAGATCTGTGCAGAGGCATGTTTGCATCTAGATTTTGTAGAATTGTGCTGTTTTCTCTCCTTTATGTTTTAAGGCTGCATACATTTGTTCTGCTTATGCAGTGCAAGAACTACAGATCCATCAAATGAACTGGAGTTCACCTGTGATCAGAAACCCTCTAATTTGGCAGAGGCATGATCCCCTGATGGCTTTTTTTTTCCTTAAGTAACAACCTGAAGAGACTCAGCAGCCAGACAACATGGGACTGTGGCATTGATGATTCATTAGCCTGCAACAGCTTTCTGTGTTGTGATAATGCAAATTTGAGATTTGTATCATCCCTCAGGGTTTGCTTTTCTCGAAGTACTGCCAAGGCAGGCAGGCAGAGGTTGCAGGATGCAATCTGATTCCTTGTCCTGAGGAATGTGATCTGAGAAATAAGATGTTTCACACTTTTGGCTGCTTGGCTCTCCCTGGGTTGGAGGAATGTGGGAATTAGTCACAAGTAGATGTCCAGACAGATTAAGCTGGGTGAGAGAAATCCCACACTATTTACACACATACCATGGAATTACAGATGACTCACAATGCAATACCAATTTCATACTGTTTGGCTTCTTTAGAGATAGCTCCTACTGACCCTGCTGAGCTGCCTGGAGACTGTCCTGAAGCAGATGAACTCCAAGCTTGGATCCCTTACCATGATCACTGCTACTATGTTGAAGCATCAGCTGGGAGAACCTGGGCACTGGCCTCCCTTGAGTGTGCTCGCTTAGGTGAGAGCCTTCTTATCAAATAAAAACATTTGTACCAATATTTATACAAAACCGACCTAAAAATATAAAGATACTAATTAAAAAAAATAAAATAAATTGCCAGCTGTTCTAAGGCTGGCAAAATGAAAATAAGCTGTCAGTGCAGCCTTCTGTACTCTCAGGTCTACAGCTTCCCTGTGCATGTGGTCCCCATCAGCTCCTGGCTTGTGGGATACTGTCCTGGGGGCAGCAGTGGGGGCCACAGCCTCTAAGTACCTCCAGGTCATTGTCTTCTGAAAGAAGCAGTGGAGAGACCAACAGAGCAGCATTCATGCTGCCAGAAGCTATTGTTTGTACAGACTAAAAAGAGGTTTTAATTACAGTGGTTGATCATGTAGGTTATGGTTATTTTCTTATTAATGCCTTTCAGGAGCTACCTTGGTTTCAGTAGAAAACATGGATGAATCTCACTTTTTGACTCATAAAATTCAACCACTTGGAAATAAAGTAGGAGGCTTTTGGATAGGACTTTACCGGAATGTGGAAGGTATGTCTTAATTTCAATTTTTAATGGAAAAATGCATTGCTAATATGAGAAAAGTGAGGATTACTGTACTTTTACCAAAAAAATGGGTTTCTGCTGAAGAGTGGCTTACTACAGATATTTAAAGTAAATTGCTGAGCTAAGGAGTTAAAATATTAATGAAATAGATATGTTTTAATGTTTGTTTTTACTCTGTGAGTTGCTGTGTAGGCCAGTGGTTGTGGCTAGATAATGCTGTCCTGGACTTTGTTAACTGGGAGGAGAAAGAGTTCAGTGTGGAGCATCAGTGTGTGGAAATAACTGCACCATCTGGCTATTGGGACAAAAGTGATTGCTCTGCTGAAAAAGGATTTATCTGCAAGAAACCCAAAGGTAAGCCCTCAGTGCATCAGCCCCTAGTGACAGGACAGATCTGTTCACTCAAAACTGCTACAGCTCTTCACCACAGGTCTGGAAGTAATTCCTGGCAGTTTGGTTTGGCATATCCCACTTCTCTAACCATTTTTAATTGCCTGTTTTGGCACACTGCAAACTGTCCACATCACTGGAAACAGAGTAACATCCTGTACAGCCTAGGTTGAGAATGAAACTTTCAGAAGCTTTTGAGTGCCTAACACAGGCATTGATACAGCATCTGTCAAACACCTGTGCAAGGGTATGACTATTCCAAGAACTTATTATTGTAACAGTTATTATACCCTTGCAAAGAGGAATCAAAGTGAATAATCAATCTTCCTCTTCCAGCTTGTTATTCTCAAAAAATGTATTACTTCCCAACATTCCAAACTGGCTTCATATTGGCCCTGCTTCAGTAATGCCTCAGTGATTCTAAAAGGTCACCTGTTTGTATTGCAATTCTGATATGAGGAACACTTCCCTTCAAAATGAAAACTTCAGGTCATTAGAGAAGCTGTCTTATCAGCATTTCTGGAAAATTTCACACAATATTATGTATACCTGCCTAATGCTTCAGAGATAGAACACTACATGAATTATTCCCGAGCAGAGATACAAAGGAAATCATCTGCAAGAAAGCAGTATCATTTCAATCTTCTAACCTAGATGTTAAAAGTCAGTCTATCTAACCTAAAAAAATGGCAGGTAGCCATTGTTAAACCTTTGCACTTTCTTTTGCAGTAGCTGTGATCTCAGGTTTCATTTTCCAGCTTTTGCATTGTGCATTGTTCCCAGTAAATCATGGTGGAATCTCTGTCTTATGTTGAAACCATCCCCCCCCCCCAAAAAAAAAAAAAAGACTGGCTTTAAAATCAGTTTTAGGATCCTATTATTCAGATGAAAAGTTGAAAAACTTGATTTCAATGTAAAGATATCTCAAGACATAATAGAAAATTTGTGGTTAGCATTTACTCATTCTCCAAGTAGTCTTTAATTAGAAGACGCTGAACTGTAACCAAGAAATGCTCATCTCCCATGCACTGTTCATTTCTGTGCCTAAATCAGCACATACCCACAACAGCAAGTCAGTTAATCCCTATTAAAGACTTACTAAAAACATCCAAATTATATTCCATCCTACACAGTACTTAAATAATAAGGAATCACTGAAGTTCATCCATTGAATCATACAGTGCTCCTATATATATTATTTCCTGCCTCAGTAGGGATTACAGTTGTTTTGTATCTATTCATTATGCATTCTGCTTTGTTTTCACTTTACATTTTGCCTTTATAAATTCTCCTCTGGGTATCAAGGGTGTTTGCAATCTATAATGTAGAAGAGCCAAGAGGAGAAATATTTTCATGGTGGTTCAGAAATCTTTATTTCTATGTGTATAATTCTTCATTTCTGAGTGCCAAACTGGGTTTTTTTTGTACTTCTTCAAAAGCAACGAAACAATTTTATAAAGGTCTTTCATTTATCTCTATCTTACACAGAGGTGAATAGGAAGCTTAGTCATGTGATTCAGTAGGTGTTTTCTTGGGAAGACGTTTAGAAATCAAAAATTTTGTAATATCTAGGCTTGCAGATCTTCCCTAAAATATGCCATGTAAAACTAATCTCCAAAGAGATACATCATGTTCTTAGTACATTAAAATTAATACTTTAGGAAAAATGTGAAAAGGTATTTTCAATGAACATAGAAAAAAGTCAGTATTTTAATGTTGATAATATAAAAACAATATAAAGTTTCAAAAGTGGATAAAGTAATGTTCAGTATGAAGATGAAAGCTTAGCAATGTATTTTTTGCCTCAGTTTGTTGCCTTTTATAGCAGACATATGTGTTGCTAATGAACTTCAGGGGTTTTTGTTCCTGTACTATTTTTGTAAACAGTCAAATGTACGGATTCTAATAAAGTGTCATATGATTTCTCTCTGATCTTCATTGAAGTTGAGCCAAATGGGAGTCCCATAAAGCAAGAAGGTAAGAAGTTTCACAAGAAAATTAATAAAAATCTAAATAGAGGAAGAACTTAAAGTGAGTTCTTCCAAGCCACTCTTTTTTAGAGAGCAAGTCCTTCTGATGTTATCAGTAGTTATCAATATCTCACAGTTATCAATCCCTCTGGGTAACCCCACTGTGCCTTTCACTCACCTCTTCTTGGCCAACAGGAGCTGCTGCAGGGCTAACCCTGAGCTGGCAAGCTCAGCAGTGACCAGACTTGAGGAGAATTTTGAGAACAACTGCAGAGTGCTTTAACTAGGCTGTTGGAAATGATGTAGATGTATCTGAAAGTTTATTTCAAAAGTATTATTATAAATCATGTAACAAAAAATATTGTAAAACTCATTTCCAATAACATCCCATATCCATCTAAAGCATACATTTTCATTTAATTCTCATAAGCATCCACTGCATGCATTGTACATCACTGTACTCCAGATCCACTAAAAACATGTCAGCTTCAGGAACAGAGACCTGACTACTGAAAAGCAGCAATTCAGGGCTCAGATTTACAGCCTTCAACTTCAGGCATCTCCTTCATGCTTTTCATGTTCTATGGGGAAATAAAAACTACTATGGTTTCTCACAGTTATATGGATTCATTTCAGGCAAGGAAAAGAATGAAGACACTCATCCCCCTGTTCATGTCTCTGTTTGGCCACTCATTTTCCTGGCTGTTTTAACTGGTTTTGGAGCTGGCATGGCAGCCTATTTCTACAGAAGAAAAAGACAAAACCAGCTCTCAACATATTCTGGCAATGAAACATTATTAAAATGATGTCTTGGTGACTGAAGAACTGGTGAGAACAGATCCTGTGGCATGTTACTTGGAGCAGCAAGTTACTGAAATTAAAGGATATATTTGTTAAAACTCTGTAGTGAGATCTTAAGTGAGATCTAGCGTAATCTTAAATTAAATCACTTTCCTCTTTTTGCACTATCTGATCATTTTTTTTTATCATGAATATTTTACGAAATCAGAATTGGAGTTTGATGTTATAATTTTGTAATTGTCAAGATGTTCTCATGTGCCTTAGCAAGGATGGTCGCACAAAAAAGCTTGTCACAAACAATTGCATGTACTGGAAAAGGACTGTGGAAGTCAGCTACGGAGAATGAATGTCCAATAAAGTGTGAATGCCATTTAGAACCACAATGATGTGATACTGTGGACACTAAAATCTCAAAAATTTGAACGTAATTCTTTTGCAAACTTGAACTCATTTAACACCACAAACTTTGCTGCATCAGACCAGTACTTTTATTGTTCCTTATAGCTAAATCATATTACACTAATAAAACCGCTTCACAATCTTTTCTCAGAAAAATCTTGTCATGTTCATTTTCTGCTGTGGAAAACATGGTTCATGACAGTACAGAATATTAAGGCCAGGTGTAAGTTGTAATAATTTTTCAATTCAATAATGTGATTTTAACTGTATTATGTTCACTTACATGAATTAAAATATTCTTACCCTGACATCCTTGTTTCTTTTTGTTTATGCTTTGAAATAAATAAATTTTCTATTAATATAATTTTTGGCTTCAGCATTCCCTGTAAATCAAGTGAGGGAAAAGGGGAAGGGAGGTGCTCCTGTCAGCACAATAACTCTTTTGTCAATAACAAGGAGGGCTTCTCTCCTCAGCACTTTGAATTCAGCTTGAATAAGCACCAACTTCCCATTTTTAAATGGAAGAAAAAGGAACAGAAAACTAAGCACTGCAGCAGATGGTTCTGTACTAGAAATCTGCAAGAGACTAAATTTTAGATTTCAGAAAAATGGTAGAAAGCACTACAAGATAGCTTTGAAGTGAGTTGTAAATGCAGTTAAGAAACCAAATACTTTATGAGAAAGAGTGCTTAACAGATATCCCCAGGAAACAACCTGTCTTCCCTGGGCTGCAGAGTCAATTGAACAGGATGGAAAGTTGGGGGAAAAAAACCCAAAGAAACCAAAAACCAAACAACTAACGCAGTTGTTTTCCTCAGCACTGAACTCCAGTTTTCTCGGTGTAAATACAAGCCAGAGTGTAGTAAGCAATAGTGCTGAGAACAGGTTATTGCTCCAAGTGTTAAGCAGCAGACTGGAAACTGCCCCCAGAAATTTGCAAGTGGCATGAAGCTGGTTGGTCATGCCAAAGGGAGAGCTCTGAAGTACTCAATTCCTCTTTTTAGCCTCCCCTAGTGTCTGCATTAATCTTTCCCCACCACTGTAGCCCTGGACTAATCCTCACAAGCGTCCATTCACACCAGAGGGAGGAGAAAGCCCAGTTTGGACTAGATCCAGGCTGGCACTTGGTGAGGCAAATGAGAGAACTGGGCAGGAATTGTGCCTTCCAGGTATTTTCCCTTAGGATTTCCCTTGTCAGAGCAATGATACCTGCTCCTCCTATGACATCCACTCTTCAGTTTCTATTTATATCTCACTACTGGCTATTTCACTTCTTGATTTTTCCAATTTCATTATCACAACTTCTTTTAATTTCACTGATGTAAACAAACAAAAGAAATAGCCGGACTTGTGAACATTTGCAGTAGGACTTAGCAGCATATTTGTACAAAAACTGCCATGCCAACACAAGTCTTCAGATTAGCACTTTGCTCATAGGTTAAAAGGAGTTTTTCCAACTTAGCTTGTCTTCAGCTGTGTCCTGAACAAGCATCCTTAGGAATTTCTCAGGTAGATAAACACAGCCTTCTACTTGGTAAAGATTAAAGTATTCCAGGAAAAAGTTTCCTTTCTGTTATAGGGAAGCTTACACTAGACTACAGTGTTGAACATTTTCACTTTTTCCAGGTCTTTGACAAGCAATTATGAATAGCCCAGCCCCACACTGGGATCAAACAAACCAGCATAATGATGCTATACTTCCCTCAAAGTGAGCAAGAACTCATCATGCACTGAAAACTGTAAAGTTTCTGTTTCTGTATGGTTTGCTCTCTTTCTTCTACATACACAATGCTGTGACATTATTGCAATGTATTGAACCACTGGGATTTTGCTTCTGCTTGTTTCTGAGATGTAAGGGTTAAAACTGAGATTTTTAATTGATGATGTTTCACTGTGGGTTTCTTGTCCCCAGGTCTCAAGTTGCTTTTCCAGGTCTGTCCAGTGTATTACCCCAACAACTAACCTGTATTAATATTAGATATTAGCAATGTCACAGAAGTGACAATTGTCTCCACCTCTAGTTACAAGGATGGAGGCTTCAGTTTTGGAAGGGACTTGCTCTTCAAAGACAGCAATGTTTACAGTGTGCACTCCAGTTATTTCAAAATACCACGTGACAGGACATTTCCTTATTTAGAGTGCAGAGCTTTATCCATCAACCCGTTGTCACAGAGAAGGACCCATTACTATCTACAGAGAGAAGGATTTTTATATATTGCCAATCTTCTAATCCAACTTTCGGTAGAAGAATGAGAAGCAAGTTACATTTGCAATGAGTTTCTCCAGGTTTCTAGTTTTCCTTTCCCTCATACAATGTTCACTACAGTCATCAGGTAAGTTTCCTGTTAGTTTTGTGTTAAACTAGACATGAGAACGCTTTACCTTGGGTAGCTTTACAGTTTTAATGCATAGATTGATTATTTTGTATGTTTTATCAGACTTGATACATGATGGAAAGAGTATGTTAAGTACCCTGGCAGTTCCTGATTCACAGGATAAAAGCAGGGGGGGTGTAGGGATGATGGAAAAATTGAGGTAATAAAAGAAGGATCTTTAAACTGGAATTTCTTTCTGTGGCAATATTAAATCAGGTGGCACTGTGTGGGAGGGAAATGAATGATGAAGAGCATGGAACTCTTTCCACTTACCTTCCCCATTACACCCATGGTGCGGTGATCAGCAGAGCGATTTCCATATTTACGTGACAGCTGTGTGAGTTTCTCTTTCTGCTGCCCTGTGACATGAGGCATGAGAAGGATGAACTGGCTCCTCCCCTCCAGCCTCACCAAATTAGAAGAACAGTTCTACTCTGAAGACGTTTTTCATTCATTGGGTATAGTTACAGGGAGAAATGGTAAAGCAGTAATGTGTGGAGAACTGAGTGGAGGAACGACTTTGCATGAATGTGAGACAGAGTCAATGTCAGAAATCTCAGGATAAAAGAACATTCCCATCATAATGTAACAGTTTAAAAATATGAAGCATTGCTAACCTTAAAGAATCTGTGTTCAGGATTAATCTGAAAGACTTCTCCAAGTGGAGAAATGTGCTACTGAAACCTAAAATTTTCACTGTGTAAATATGCTCATGACAATCTGGTCTGTATTTTCTCTGGTCAGCCACCCTTTTTCTTTCAACAGTTGAGGAATAGATGGGATAAAAGATTGGTTATAGACAGAGTAATCAAGCAAATAAAGCAAACTTATTGAGCTGTGCAGAAAACAAAAATGCAGTGAATTCACTGGTTTTTTTCAGTTCTTGTAGTTTTTCTCTCTTCAGGAGCTACAATGTATCACCAACTTTACATCACAGAATTTGACTTGCCTACAGTGTATATATACCAAATTCTAATCACAGTATTTAAACTTCTCATTTTATTAAAATATTTTTATTTAAAATCTGTAGCTACACTACAGAGGAAATTAGAATTAAAATAAATTTAAAAAGATTTCATAACTTCTCATTTAGATAGACAAATATATAATAGATAGATTCATTAATAGAAAGTTAGATATTTGATCTTATTATTATCTTAATGTCCTTTAACACTTTTTTCCCTCCTAGTTACTTTTACATTAAGAGGAAATGCTAATGGACAACCTTGTGTATTCCCTTTCAAATACAAAGAGAAGCAGTACAATGAGTGCACAGATGCTGGCAGGTCAGATGGGCTCCTCTGGTGTGCAACAACTGCAGATTTTGATGCTGATGAACTGTACGGGTTTTGCCCACTAATAAGTAAGTCTTGCCCTTTATTTATTAACTTGTCATGAAATGCTGTTGAGAAAACCATCTCTTGAGCTACCAGGTTGTTTTATGAGCTACCAGCTGCACACCTGCCTGCCTGACCTTGTTAGGGTAGCCCAAATGAAAGTCACCTGGCTGGACACTGGTCCCAATGGCCAAGAGCCCTCTCTGTAGAGAATGGAGAGCAAGAGGTGCCACCAAAGAGTGGTTCAGCCCAGAAAGGTTCTGCCTGTAATGCTGGAGGTGACTGTTTCTCTTTGTGAACCAGAGGGATGAAGAGGGTTTCTTATGGGACTTAAGTGCATGGCATGAACAGCAATGATTTATACATCTATCTTATTATTTAGACATTCATCTTCCTTTCAAAAATTCCTGTTCCTCAGACATTCCTTATAAGTAAGTCAATTCTCACTTAAACTGCTATTTTCTAATTTTTTCCCCTAGAATTTTCTACCGTGTTCTAGTTTCCTATTGCCAGCCTACACAAAAATGCTGTTGTGAGAATTATCATCCCCTCCCAACTTTGTTCTGTCTCTGGCACTGAACTTATGTTTGGATCCTTCCAGTTCAAGACACAAGTATTGTTCTCACCAGTGGCCTTCCCAATAGCACAGCAGTTTCCCCAAGCATTGTGAGTTGCTCTGCAAAGACAGCAGCTGAGCTGTACATTGCTGCTCCACAGACTTCTTTTATTGTTTCTCAAGCTGTCAAAGGCCATGTTCTATCATTTTTGGGAAAACTGCTTCTCTTGAAGGTGAGCTAAGAGGTAGTTCCTACCCATCAGGTATGAAGAGCATCCAGGGTCATAGTTCACCTACATACTTGCTTTCCTCCTTTAACTTCACTCTGAAATCTCTTTATTTCAATCAATAGATGTGTTTGGTTTACCCAGAATTGCATTTTCAGGATGAGAAAATTCAAAGGCAAATATTGGGAAACAATTCACTCCTTTCTAAAAACATAGAAAATTTAAAATAGCATTTTTAATTTAAAAAAAATTTATGCATTTTTGTAATATGATGCCTAGAGTTATTTCACTTTTTTTCTGATGCATTGTGCGCATCTTTAGAGATTTTGCATTATTTGTTTTCTTTTGGTTGGTATATGTGGGTCCACTAGAACACTGCTCTTTGCCGCTTCTTCCAGACGACACAGAAAGATTTTGGACAGAAGATGTTTCAACCGGCATTCACTATCAGATAAACTCAGAATCAGCTCTAACATGGCACCAAGCAAGGAAAAGCTGTCAGCAGCAAAATGCAGAACTGCTAAGCATTACAGGGACTCGGGAACAAGCACATATAGGAGGTAAAAGGACAGAGAACAAGACCTTAAAATATGCTGAGATGAAGCTGGCTGCCTTGTCTGCCTCAGTGAAGGAAGAGGGCAGGGTGGCAGGGGTGGTTTGGGTGGTTGGTTCCCCACCAAAAGGGGATGGTCTGAGCTGCCCTTCCACTGCCTGGGGGTTTTTTATGAAGCATTGGTCACAAACCTCTTTGGGAGGGAAGTGTCCCCATGCCAGCACTGTGTTCCAGATGGGAGCTGCTGCATCTGTCCAGGGGAAGGGTTTCCTCAGCTCACCTTTGTGCAAGGGCACTCATTCCAGACCAGGGCTATGGGTTGGTCCTCTCATTTACATTTCTCCACTGTGTTTCAAGGATTATTAATATTTTCAGGAGAACATATGGAAATTGGTTAGATTGGTCCTAATATAGTGATGTTTGCACACATGAAATCAAAATAACTCCAGTGAACTTCAGATACAGGTATCATGGCATCTGTTTGGTTATAGGGAGTGTAAAGGAGGCTTTGAAAAAACCCCATTAGAAAAAAAAAAGCTGGAAAAAACTTACTGACACATGATTTTTTTCATTTTACTCAATGAAATCTGTCACAGAAAACCTTCAGCAAAATTCCCTTATGAAAATCAGAGCTTTTTTACATGTCTTATGTTCTAATGAAAACAAGTGAGTAAAACAAAATTTTATTTCAATAGTGAAATAAGATGTTAATTTGACCTACTAACTCTTGTAAATAATTTACAAATCTTACTTTTTGCTATCAATGCATCTCAGTAATGCAGAAAGTACTTGTTTGGGGGTGGTTTAAACTAAGAAATACAGATTTCTTACTTTTCACATAATTTCTTTTGGATGATCTTACTATGAATAAGAATAGGGAGATACAACTGAGGGATTTTTTTTTTTTCTAATTTAGAGCTAACTAAAGAATTTGGTTTTCCCTTCTGGATTGGATTGAATGCTTTGGATTTCAACAGTGGATGGCAATGGGCTGGGGGAAGCCCTTTCAGATATTTAAACTGGGCTCCAGGTAAGAGATGTATATGTTTTGTAATCTTTAAATTAATTCTGATAAGACACCAACTAAAAAAAAACTGCACTAGCTAACTTTATTTCAGGAAAGCCCAATCTGATTTACAGCAGCTCAAGATCTAGATCCCCATTTTAAGACTAACACTTTCAAATTACAGAGTTCACAGTGGATATCAGTTATAGCATATTCTATTTCCTTATCTAAACAGAGAGCTTGTTTATGCAACAGGGTGTCATTTGGAGTGATGCATAACCCTACACATCAAAGATCAGAATTTTCCTTAACATGTTGTCTACAAGTTTGAATACAAGTCAAATCTCCCAAAGGTAGCAAAATATTCAGTCAACAACGGCACTATGTTGTTTGGAAAAATTCTAAACACCATTGAGGAGCTTAGGGAGCCAGTTTGTAATTCCTCAGCAGTTTATGTGAAATTGCACTGGGCCACTCCAGGAAGGGAAATGGGGTGGGTTTGTGATGTTCCTCAAACAGGGTGAGTTCTTCTCCTTGCTTCTTGGAGTTTATTTTTGGTTCTGTGTTTGCTTTGTGCCATGAGTATTCCAAGTTGTCTCCTGATCTGGAAAAGTTGCAGGGTGTCAAAGGAAAAATTAAACTCTCCTCTATGGTTTTCAAAAACTGTAACAGGAAATTTCCTTTGCTGCTTACAGAGGTGCATGCTGCAACAGAAAAGAAAAAAGCTATTTCATAGGAAAGCAGAACTGTGAAACTCTTGAAATATACTGGGAGGATAATATAACTTAAAACTCAATATTCTAAAGTTTAGAAGTTTTTGACACAAGATAAATGCCCAGTTTCATCAGTTCTTCCTGTAATAACCAGAGTATCAGGAAAAGAATTAGACATTTACCAATACCATCCTGATAATAAAGTCAGTGGAGGGTCATTATTTCACTCCCAGTGTATTGACTAAAGGTAGCACCCTATAAACTTCAAGGCAGTTATCCTGTAGGGAAGAGCTTTTTCCTATTAGTGATTCAAGGAATCATAAAAAGCAGAATTTTCCACTATTAATGTGATGCTTCTGTTAATATTTTTTATTAATTTCTTGCTGTGAGATTCTATTTTCTCTCTTACTTAAAGGAAGTCCTTTCCTGCTCCCTGGGAAAATCTGTGGGCTGTTGAATCCCAGGAAGAATGCTAAATGGGAAAACCAAGCATGCAACCAGAGACTAGGCTACATTTGTAAAAAAGGATCCTTCAGTTCAAAGCCTGACATTATGCCCAAAGGTAGGTTAGTTAAATCAAAATAAAGTCTTTTATGACTTCTAGAAAGAGGAACTTGTATGAAACATCATTTTTCAACAAAGACATTAGAAACCTTCGAAAAATACAGCTATACATGACACACACAGACTTTTATAGGCTGCCTTTTTTCTCCCTTTGGGTATTAAACATTCATAGGAGAATATTACTATTTTGTTCCATCACTCTATCATTCATTCTTGTGAGACAAATTGTAGATACTCTGTCATGGTAACCAGCGCCAAAAAGTAAATTTGCATAAATATGGTAAAAATATTATTCTCACTTGCTCCAAAGGAATAACTGAAGTTACTTGTATATTCATGAGAAAAGTCCTCCTCTGTCTGATGTCTGCAGTTTGCATTGCTTTGGTTTCATGTGAGCAGAGCAGGAGCAGCACCAACACTGACACAGACCTCGTTGCACCCGTGGGTTACCCAACACACCAGCACTGTGAACATGCCCCACCCAAGAGGGGCCCACTGGAGGCTGTCACCTGGGGCTGTTGTAAAATCTACTTTTAAAGAATGAATTATACTAAACAAAGTAGAGAAATAAATTCAGAGAATCTTTATTCCAGTATCAACCTTAAAAAGAAATGTAAGATTCTATTTTTAAAGCAAGACCAAGGTAAGTTTTAAGCCACTGAGAGGATACTCATAGTCCCCACTGATTTACAGTGTGTACTGATCTGCAGTTGTCAACTGCTTCATGCTTTTCCATACCTAAAAAATATGTTTGTGAGAAACCATAGACCAGCAGGCAGAGACAACGTGAGTCACCAAAGCCAGGAGAAGACCAAGCGGTGCTGGGGGGACAGAGGAGAGGCTGATGTCTGCTTTGTTCTCTCTTTTCTCACTGATCATTATTTCAAATTGCATTTCTGACACAATGTGGGCATTTTTCAGTGGTTCTCTGTTTAAGGAGAATTAATTCTATTTACATGTTTAGCATCCTGTGCCTTAATGATATTTCCTTTTAATTTGAATGTACTTTGCATTGCCAACTACAGCTTTATGTTTATTCATATAGTCCCATTTTTGTAAAGAGTACTCAAGAGACCTCATTCTGGTGTCCTTTATTTTCCTCTTGTTCTGAAAAATTGTGTTCTGATTTTAGGGGAATTGAGGCCTGTTCAGTGCACAGATGGCTGGTGGCCATACACAGGTCACTGCTACAGCATTCACCGGGACCCCAAAACATGGGAGGATGCTCTGTATTCATGTAAGAAGCAAAATGGAGATTTGGCAAGCATCCACAACATTGCAGAATTCAGCTTTCTAGTGTCACAGCTTGGTTACAGTGAGTATATGTGTAGGCCCGTATTTCATTTGTTCCATCTGTGACATAAAAGCTGAACTTCAGATTAAATATTAATGCTTTCTCTGAAATATCACAAGTGAAAGCCTGAATCTAACTTACCGTGCTCTTTTATGTTGTTGCTGTTGCATAAATACAGAACTATATCTATGTATATCAAGACATAATCCATGTTGTAAAACCTTATATAGGAGGAGAAGAAAACAAAAAAAGGTATTCTTCCCAGAGACACATAAAGATCTCTAATTGCACTTTTGGCACCTATATTCTATGTACAAGGCTTTAGAACTGAACTTCAAACCTAGAAGATAAGCTTCTTGCTGACATTCAAACCTCTTGCTGACACTAACCTCTTGCTATCTATCCTTCTAAGAAAACAATATCTTTTCACTTCTGATGCTCCTTGGATCTGTAACCAGTCCTGACACTGCAGATGCTGGCCTTGGTGAACACACCTGATGGGCCAGCACCACTCCTCTAGTGCTGGCAGGTGTCCTCATGGCTTGGACTCAGTATGATCTCCTGAGAGGTGGGACACCCACAGCCATTCAGTGTCTTCATGCTCAGGACCATTTTGTTGCTCTGAAACACAGAAAGTTTGCAAAAATCTTCTGCCTGGTGTAAAGAGCCTTATGTTCATTAAAATCAGCATTTCTGAAAGCAATCTGAAGATTTTTCCACCATATATCTCTTACAGAGATCTTAGAGGGAACAGCATTTTTATAAAAGCACAATCTTTTGTCCAAATATATCAGTCCCTGCTGGTTCTGCATGTGGAAACATTCACTGCACAGTGGAGAGTAACAAAACTTCTTTCTTGTGGTGCTTCAGAGCCAGCAGAAGAGCTGTGGCTGGGTCTGAATGACCTGAGGGTTCACTTCTACTTTGAGTGGAGTGACGGGACTCCTGTGACGTTCACCAAATGGCAGCGCAGGCATCCCATCGACACGAGCGGTCAGGAGGACTGCGTCGCTATGAAGGGGCAGGTATAACATGCACTCATTTTACAGCACTGAAAATTACTAACTGCATCAACCCAAAATCAATTACTCATGTGCTTATTTGGGTATCATCCTTTATATCACCTAGAAATAGTTTTGGCCCAAAATTTGGTATCAACCAACCAGAAGACAAGTTCAGACGTCAGGACACATCAGAAGGAGAGGAAGCATTTTCTTAGTACCCCCTTCTGAAATTCCTTGTCTGGTGGAAATTCTGATCCAGAAATTTTACATTAAATTCTTTCCCTTGGTTTCAGAAAAGCAAAAGTTTAAGTTCTGGGAGAAGAATAGGGATGAACTAGTTAATACCATATGTGGGTACCATAGGTGCTATTTGCATACCTCATATTCCAATCAAATAGACAATTTTGTCCCTCGGTGTCACGTCACTGGGACATGGCATTGAGGCACAGAGAGCTGGCACTAGGCATGTTTCTTCAGCTGTCATCTACCTTCCAAAAAAATAGTATCAAGTTCTGTAGTATTTCTGACTGCTTGACTCACAAACTTTGTTTTCTCGCAAGGCATGATGGTTTGATACATTTACCTGCATGTGCATTTTTTGTGTATGCAAATACAAAAAATGTCACGAATTTTGAAAGAAAAAAATTGAAAATGTTGGTATGAAATCCATGCTGTTATTGAGAGAACTTTTATATCATAGAATAATGTTAATGTTTGCCAGTGTTAGGCACCAAAAGAATTGACCCCAAACTAGATTTCATGGGGGGATTAGGAGAAAGCTCTACTTAAATAGGCTGTATTTTTTTTAAAGTAGTCAGTCACATTCAGATTCTTTGATGGATAAAATAGTTAGATTTACTGCAACAGTATCAGATGTTTGGTTTAATTCATCTTTTTTCCAGCAGTGTATTGAAATAATCCTTCTCCAAAAGCAGATACTATCAGCCCCAGATGAGATGGATCTTTACAAATCCTTTCATTTAAAAGTTATGATAAGAAGTAATATTGAGACTTTAAAATGTTAATATCCTTCTTTCACCTCAAACCAGCATTAAGTAGATCTTAAACTAGTACTTACAGATGTGTCTAATATTTTTTAATAAATCTCCAGTTGGCCCTGTGAAGAAAGAGAAACAGTAGCTGTGCTTATGTGTGCCCTTTCTTGACATTTGTTCTTTCTCCCTGCTATTCTAGGATGGATACTGGGCAACTGATGTTTGTTATAAGCAACTTGGTTATATCTGTAAAAAGAAGCCTTCATCACAATCCTCTGAAAATGAGACAATTGAGGACCCAGGCTGCCAGAAAGTAAATGCTCTCTCATAACTAATAATCTTCAAAGAAATGTACAGGAAGTAATTTACTAGTTCTTGCTTCTCTTGGATACTGTCTTTGCATATTATAGAAAACCCACTGCCGAGGAACCC
The DNA here is from genome assembly GCF_001522545.3 of Parus major. Lineage (NCBI taxonomy): Eukaryota > Metazoa > Chordata > Aves > Passeriformes > Paridae > Parus > Parus major. Next base: position 19,719,967 of record NC_031769.1, on the reverse strand, counting down.
TGGTCTCTTCCTGCAAGCAGTTTACTAATACATGTGCATTTTAAATTTTTGTTCTGAAAATTTTCAAGGAAGTTGAGATTCATTTACATGTGCATGAATACTGCCCTGCCCTCCATTCCCAGATGAGCCAGCCTGTGATTCAGAAAACCATGGTGTCTGTATTGCTCTGTAAGAGCAGGAAGAAGTGGAGTTGTGTTACTGATATTCCTCCTTTCAGCTCTCCCTGAAAACAAGCCCTATCTGGATTCCTCTTGGCTCAGAAAATCTCTTCACTCCTTGTACTTGGGAGTGACAGGGGAAGCTTTGTGCTTGTATGTGAATTCATTTCTGGTCCGCAATATTTTGCAGTATTTCAATATTAGTGATGTCTGATTGTGCAGCTCTGGAAAGCTGGAGCTGCAGGTCCCCCTGAATGAACCACAGGCTCTTTATGGATTCAGTTTGCATAATCCCAACCCTACAGAGCACTGGGAAGCCACAGCAGGTAGCAGTCACAATTTTCTTTGAAAAGTCATGTATGCATAAAAGAGATGAAAACTAAGATCTGAATGTCATCCCTTAAACAAAAAGGCTTCCTGTAAGAGTGAACAGAATAAAAAAATTGATTTTATTTATTAAAGGTCAGCCCACTCTCATTTTAGTTTTAAACTAAGTTGTAACAAATTGAGCATTGAATATTTATACATAAAAGAGTGGAGAAATTTTTACATTGAAGTCTCCTTCCATTACATATTAAAAATCTTATGTTTGTCACAGGGTTGGAAAAGATATGGTTTTCACTGTTACTTGGTGGGTTCTGCACTTCTGACATTCTCAGAAGCAAATAAGATGTGTGAACAGAGCAAAGCTTATCTAACTACAGTGGAAAGCAGGTGGGAAAATAACTTTTTATAAAATCAGTGCTTTTAATGCAGAAACTTGCAAAACTTTTCCATTTTTTGAACCCATCAAAGTGTTTTATCACCACTTTTCAAAAAATTTCATTGTAGCAAGGCATGCAAAGACTACCCATGCAGGAAAAATAAACCCAAAACACACACCTCCATGTTGTAGGGCTATCTACTTAATCCATTATAGCAATTTTAAAATTTCAGGGCTTCTTGAGTTACAGTTTCCTCTTTTAATTTTTAATTAAGGAAACTGCTGGCTTTGGTGTGGTTTTTGGTTTTCTTTTTCATGTGTTTGGGTTTGCTGGGATTATTTTCTGTTGGACAGTAAGTACAATAATTTTCATCTACTTATTGATAGCTGGTCTCTCATTATCACAGAAAGCTTTAATAAAAATATTTTCCTAAACTACCTTCTAAGCCAAATTCTGAACAAATGTAGGAAATTTTCCCCAGAACCTGCCTTCTGACAGCCAGAATTTATCATCTCTAATCTGCCTACATCACTGTCAGGCTTCAGAGGCTTCATGGCCCCTGAGGAACATGACAGACTTCAGAGGTGATGGGTAGCAAAGCTGACAGCTTGGTCCTGTTTTGGTGGTCTGTTTGAGGTACCTCAAAGATTTGGAAAGACAGTGTAAAGAGTAGAATACAACTAGAAGCCCACGTGAACAGCAATTTGTGACTTTCAGATGCCTTCAGCTGTAAGGAGAAAGTTGTCCCACATGAAATTCTTTTGACTGAGGTTTAGACTACCAGGGTTTTTTCTGAACTTCACAGAGGAGCTGTTGTTTTGGGGTCATGTTAACACCCTCTGATTGTGTCACTTAGATTAATATTATACACTAACAGGCTGTGAATGAACACTGTTTCCCACTGCAGAAATGAACAAACATTTCTGATTAGTCTGACGGGGCTGAGGTCTGAAAAATATTTTTGGATTGGTCTCTCTGACACAGAAGAAGGAGGGAGTTTCAGGTGGACCAATGGAGAAACTCCTCAGTTCACACACTGGAACACAGCAATGCCAGGTAAGCTGTGCATAGGCTCAACCCCTGCAGCTGCACTCAAACTGGTTGTGCTTGACATCACCCTTCTCAAAATTGAGTTACCAGGATATTGAGAACTCCACAGTACTTGTCAGGTCATTTATTATGTAAAAATAATCAAGAGCTGTTTTTCCTGTGATTTCCCTGGGGTGTCAAGATAAGGAAGTTTTGTTTTCTGAACTTGCAAATCTCTGGTTTTGGTAAAGCCTTGTTACTGGGACTCATTGACCCATGTGTGGCCACTGACAGGTGGTAATAAAACTAGTTTTATAGCCAGGATATTTTTTAATCTGCATAATCTGCACCTTTCTTTTCCTAATTTTCAATGAATAAAAGTAAAGGTCTCATTCCTTATACAGCAATTAACGTTTTAGTTTTTACTACTTTCTTTTCCACATCTCCAAGGGAAAGAGCGAGGCTGTGTTGTCATGGGAACTGGAATTGCAGCTGGATTATGGGATGTCGTTAGCTGTGAGAAGACATCAAATTATCTCTGCAAACAGCGGGCAGCAGGAGTGCCACCTCCTGCTCCTCCAGGACAGGTCCCTGTGGCCTCGTGTGCCGAAGGCTGGGACAGAGCTGCCCAGGCAGACTCATGCCTCAAAGTAAGTGTGTGTCCACCCTCACTGGGAGCCTCAGCGTGGGGCAGACCAGGGGACACTGCCCTGGTCTCCAAGATGCTGCGGCATTTTTTGGGAATGATCTTCTCTTTGGTATTCAAGGCAAGAACGCATGGGGGGAAAAAAAATCCTTCAAATGTAATGAAAGTCAGCAATGGAAAACGATGAACACAAAGTGCTAGAACTACGCTTTATTTTATGTAAAAGCCAGGTGAGAGCCTCACCTAATTTATTTGCTTCCAGGGGTTTGGAACTTCAGAAAAAACAGTATTACATCTCAAGAGTTGGCAGTGTCATTTGCATAACACAATGTTTCAGTGTTTCTGAGAGAAACCATGCCCATGCCATCCTTTTCTCATACAGCATGTGGTACTCACAGCAAAATTTTTGGATCTGGGTTTAGTTGGAGACTCTTCAGCAAGTAAAACTTTTGAGCATTCTCTTGATTTAGCTAAAAATGCCTTATACAGCTCTCTCTTTTGCAAAGGAAAAAAGGAAATAAAAGACAATATAGATCAAGTAAATAAATATGCAGCCTTGTTTTTCCATGTCTTTATATAAAGTTTGCTCTCACTTGCTTTCCTGAGACTCTCTGCCTGTTGGGAAACCAGAGCTGATTTTATTCCTGTATCTACAAGGGTCCGAGCTTCCATGTCATATGTAATTATCATTATACTGGCCATTTACCAAATTTTTAATTGTCATTTCCATAAAATGTCAAGCATTTAGTCCTGTTAAACATATCCTTAGTCCAAGAATGTATGTTCTTCATGGCAGAAAGCATGTTTTGTACTTGTATGCTTGCACCTCAATACAAAAACCTCTTCCTCAGCTGGGGTCCACACTTGGCCAAACAGCTTTCTGCTTTTTATCTTTTCTACTCCAACTCACTGACCTACCCTTCCCCTTCCTTTTCTCAAAAATCGCCTGCTTTCTACTGCAAATGCCACGGTTCAGTTTTTCCATCTTTTTTTCAGCCTTTCAGTGGACAAAATTCCAATTAAGTTATAGAGTAGTTTTCTCTCCTCAGCACATTCTGAAACCTTTTGTTCTCCTCAGATGCCTCTACTAATTTTGCTTTATTTTAAAATAGATGATACTATGAAAAAATTATTTACACTTCACATTCTTAATGTTTAATATTAGAGGCTTGGACAGGTGCCATGTTGTCTCACTCAAGAATAAAGGGGTGCCAAAATGATGTGATTTGAATTACATATATTCTGTAAGTTTACAAGCTTAGCAATTTATTTATAATTTTTGTTCTCAACAGTTTTTTGTGAGAGAGGGAAACCAAAAGAAGTCTTGGTTTGAAGCTGAAGAATTCTGTAGAGAAATAGGTGGAAATCTGGTCACAATCAATACAAGAGAAGACCAAATTTTATTATGGCAATTAGCTTCGTGAGTACTTGCATAAGGACTATTTTTTATGTTCCTACTATGTTAAATAGAAATTGCTTAAAACATATCAAGGGCAGAACAAGTGAGTGAGTAAAAACAACCAAATTTAAATTACATTGATACAGGATTTTCTTTGGGAAATAGCATCCTGTAACACTGCTTTTTTTTTTTTTTAAAAAAAAAAAAGAAGTTTAATATTTTGGTAATTTTCATCACAAGTTTTAGCAAGGCTGTTTTCCAGATCTTATCAATTTCTAGCATGTTAGTCACTCTCCCTAAAGGGAGAAAATAAATACTCAGCTCTAACTGGCATTTTGTCTGCAATTCTTCTTTAACCAGCTCATTCAAAAATCCCTTGAGTTACTGGGCAATGTAAAGCAAAATTCAAGGACTTAATGTGAAGTTTTTCTGAGTAAAAACTGAAGAATCCTGAAATCAAAGAGTAATTCATTTTAATTAACCTTTGATAGCATTGTAGATCCTATGTCTTTCTTATGATGTGTGATAACTGTGACATTGTTTTCCCCTCAAATTAGACCAATATTCTGATTGTATTCCATAATGTCAAGACATGCCAATGACACATAATATATAGCTCTTTAACCAAAACTGTTTCACATAGTGCAGACTTGAGGTTTATTTTCTGGAACAGATTTAAAACTTTCCTAATGAGAAGCTTTTGTGACCTTACTCTTCTTACTTTTAAATATATTTCAGTATTGTGATCACCTGAATGTGATTTTATTTGTCTGTTAAGTCTCTTTGCTTTAGAGTATAAAATATTTGTGGAAGGAAATCTTTGTGTTATGCAGTGACTGAAATAGTAATTTTATTTGGTACATAAGCGCAACAAGATAAATCACATTAAATATTAACTAAACGACATAGGAAGTGCTAACAAGCAAATGAAAACAGTTGAAAATCAATTCTCACTATTTTTATTAGTTAAATAAACATCTATTTATGCTTTAGTTTTGTGAAAGCCTCTGTCTTTGAGCTCATACTACAACCAAGAGCTGTGCTGCGTTCACAAGGATGGGAGCCTGAGCTGGCTCTAAGCCACATCATTTTAACTTATTTTTAAATGAGAAGTCTTAGCCCAACACAGAGACTATCAACTCTCTAACTCTCTAAGAGTGCAGGGAGTGAGCTTGGCCTTGGGCCACAGCTCCCAGTTCAGGTGTGACAGAAAGCAGGATATTTCTGTGTTTTTCAGGATTTATATTCTGGTCACTCTTTCTATGCTTATAAATCTATATTGTATGAATTATTCTAGGGATAAAGGACTGAACACTCAGGCTTTCTGGATTGGTTTGTTTCTCCTAAATCCTGATGAAGGTTTCGCCTGGATTGATGGCTCCCCTGTGAGTATTTATTGCTGGATATTAATTGACATTTTGTCTTTTAGAAAATACATACTTTAGAATATATATTGAATAGCTGCAGGGAACTGTCTTAACACAGCATTGCTTGTGTTTCATCCCTGGCACCACGTTATATCCCACCTTCCACAGTCTGTGACTTTATACCTTCACAGCCTCCCAAAACGGGCACTGCTCTATGGCAGTACACGGAAGTCCAGTTGCCAACTTTCACAAAACAATATAAATGTGACTCCCTCTGCCCCTCAGTATTTCTCTTATCAAACACATGGTTTCTACACCATGTAGTCTCTGCTCCTTCTTCAGGGAGTGGTGGGGAAAGTAACCTGACCAGCATGACCTTCACAGCCATCTCAGGTCTGCTTGAACTCCTATTGATCCCATAAGAAAGGTACTTGAGATGATGAGATACTGAAATAGTGTCACCATGGCAATCTCAATTACTCCTGTTCAGCTCGGAGCACACAGTAATTGATATGTATTTCCAACACAGGTAATTTATGAGAATTGGGAGGAAAATGAACCCAACAACTATGAAGAACTTGAACATTGTGTTATGTTCAATAGATCACCCAAAATGCACTGGAATGACTTGCGCTGTGAACATTTACTTAATTGGATTTGTGAAACAAAAAAAGGTATTATTACCTTCCCATTTATATGGAGCAATAAACCCAAGCTTAAAAAGCAAATTTTATGGATTTAAACAAATCAAAAGGAAGAAAGACACTGGGAATTGTTCATTTTACAACCAGCTGCAGTGAAGGCAACACATAAAGCATGTGGAATGAATTGAAATATTTCTCTTGTCCTTGGATGTAGGAAGTTAAGGTGTCCCTATTACTTCATCTCTAGTTGTATATCTTTCTGCCATGGGTTGAATAAACTTGGGAAGCAAAGGTACTTATCCCTTCTCCTATTATCTGTTCCCTCTATTTATATCTGCTTCAGGCTTACCCCAGGTAGCTGTAGATGCAGGATGCTAGAGCTCTCTCTACAAAAGTGAAAAAACTTTGTCTCCCACTGTGAAACAACTAATGGCAACCAAGAGATCATCAGTTGATATAGGAACCAGCAACTCTGAAAACCTAATCTGATTAAAAGTGGAGTTACTGGTGTAACTGTGATGGAGTCCTGCATCCACCAACTTTGCCTGGAAAGCAGGGCCCCAGTACCAAAACTCCCACACCTGGTGCCAGGCTCACAAAATGGACCTGACAGATGTTGTGGTACCCACCAGCAGGAGAGGAAATGGGGTCTGTCTGGGATGAAGAGCTCAAGTGACAGCTGATAATGAAAGAACTTGTTTGGCTTACTCAGTCCTCCTTCTACATTCCCACTTCCTGGTTGTGAACTGAATGTTTGTACTCATCTCCATGGAAAAAGAGATTTTTAAAACCTTCTCAAAATGAAAAGAAAGTTGGATGCACACAGGGAAGTACTAGGAGGCACAATAGGAAGGGGAAGGGATAAGCAGTTACATAAAAACACTGAGTGAATCTAATATTTGATGACTCTGCCAACAAAACCCTTGAAGGGTGAATAAGGCACCATGGTAACACTGAAAAATTGCTTAACCAAAAAGGAAGAATCACTGCTCCCTTTTGGTAAATTAGTCACACAAATGCACCATCCAAGCTCTGATTTCTGCATACCAGCTCAAAGCAGCACATCCTGTGCAGCCCTTTCTGGCACACTGAGCATGCTGCTTTGTATGGACGGCTCTCTCTGCTCTTGGTGAGATTACACAGGAGGAGCTCAGAAACCACGACACAGTGACTCTGATCAGTTTAATTTAATCAAAAGCAAGAAAAAAAATGAGAAATAGATCTTGTAATTGTGAATCGAGATTATGTCAATCTTGTAATTGTGAATGGAGATCAACATGAGAGATGACATGTCAGATGTGAATTCCTTCATGTTCACTTGAGACACATATTTACAAAACGTATTCCAGCTTTACAAAAATAATGAATGCTACAGTTATGTTAAGATTAAACAATAAAATCAAAATGACCAGAAGTATGTAAATTCATAATGAGGACATTAAAATAATTTTAGTTCTACTGTTCACTAAATACTTAAGAAGAAAATGTTTAAATGATCCCAAAAAAATTTACTTGATTTTTCTTTTCTCTCATTTCTATAATACTGTGTTTCTCTCCATCAAACCACAGTGGAAGTGGAGAAAGCTAAGAGAATTAGTAGTCCAGAAGAACAAAATAGCAGGCATTTATATGAAAGCAGAGCTTCTAAAGAGAGGCTATAGCTGGCTCTGGAAATAGCAACAGCTAATTTGCTTCCTCCTGGTTGAACCTGCAATCAGAAATTGGAGTTTAATATCCATTGGCTCTCCGGGAATCTTAAAAACAGATTGTTCTAGTAAAAGCCAAGTCATCAGGAAAGGAAGAATCCATTGACACACTGGAAGTTACACCTGATATTAGCAATAAACTAGCATTAAATTTTCAGTACCTGTGGATACTACCTACCTACTAGTAGTAGTACCTATTACTATGTAGATAAACTTTAGAATTTACTAGATTGGGTTATATTGTTTGGCTCTAGTCCCAAGAATACAAAAAAATAATTAATCATAGAGTGTCAAGTAAAAATGTTAAAATAAATTTTCAGAGTAATGTTTGTTTAATCTATCACAAATTTACTGTGAATCCTGGATTTTTCAACACTGTGCTTTTAGATATACTTTACTGTAAATGCATTAGCTAATTCATAGTTTGCTTGGTGGGTTTGGTTTTTTTCCCTCTATTTTACAAAACATGTAAAGCTACATAAAGGAAATCTCTGGGATTTTGTTTTGTTTTGTTTTGTTTTCATGGTTTTGAGGAATTTTTTTTGTTTGTTTGTTTGTTGTTTTTTTTTTTTTTAAATTTGGGATGTTGCTTATGACATCTTCTATTTTACAGGTACATTGATAAAGCCTGAAGCAAACTACAAACTTGGTAGGTTTTTTTTCTCTTTCACAAAGATGACTGTATAGTTTTCAGACCTTGTATTGACCAGATGGGAAAATATTATATATGACTCTTTATCTTTCAGACTATCAACTCACCAGTGATGGATGGATTATATATGAAAATAAGCAGTACTATTTCAGCAAAGAGCATGTCCACATGGAAGAAGCACGGAGAATTTGTCGTAAGAACTTCGCAGATCTTGTTGTCATTGAGAAAGAAAGCAAAAGACGATTTCTCTGGCAATATGTAAGCAGAAAGCCTATTAAATACAGCTGACTTTTGAAGCAGAGCAAGTGATAAAATACAGGGAACATACTAAATATTTAGCAAGACCAGGGTCCTGAGCTTGTTCTATATTACTTATATTTAGAGCAATAGATTTGTTCAGGACATGTTAAAAATTACTATTGTTTTTGATAGGTAGAGGAAAATGGCATGCAAATATTAAAGGTTCAGGCCCAGGTTAATTATCTATTCTAATACATGTAGTGTTTAGCACAGTGAAAATTGCTTTCCTGTCCAGTGGGTTCCTCACTCCAGGATGTTCCACATATCTGTTTCCTGCTTGAAACCTGAGTCTGAACCTACAACCTACCTATTTTTATGTGAGGCTCAAATTCCAAGAAAATAAAGGAAAAAAAAAATCACAGGAATGGTTAATTTGCTTTCAGATTTTTGCTTGACGTTGAGGAACAGTTTAGTGCTTGACTATTCATTACTTTTATTTTAGATGTACACAAAACACAGAGGAAAATCATATTTCATTGGCTTAGTTGTCAGCTTTGATCAGAGATTCAGGTGAGTAAAAGAAAACTATTAATGGACAACAAATGATGTTAATTTCATCTCACTCACGGAGCATTTCTGTGTGTTTTCATTTTATAAGTTAAAAACTTGTGCAATTGACTTCTGGATAGTGTTCAGGAGATGTCTCAGATCCAAAGTGTTACATTCTTCTGTATTGAAGCAGAGAAGTGCATTTGCCTCCTGAATTTGGGAGAAAAAACCCAATAAAAATTCATGGCTATGACAGCTCACTTAATGCCTTACTCTGTGAGAACGCAACCCTGCATAAGTATTGAGAAGGAGCAGCTAATTTTAAGATGTTATTTACCTGATCCACTTTTGACATTAACCTAAGGGTGAGATTTACCCTGACCAGATCTTCAATGGCTACAGAGAAAGCCCAGGAGGTTTTGGTAAAACACATATATAAGGGTTAAATCAAATTAATCCCAAGTGGTTCAAGTTATGTGAGCTGGAAGCAAGAAGCATAAGCAGCATCGAGTCCAACAACTTTCTGAGATTTCTGTCAGGAAGTTTGTTTTAACAATAGGTTTGTGGAAGACTTTCAGGAGGACAACCCTTCTGGGATGTGAAGAATGTCCATAGACTGCCTCCAATGTGGTAGTACTGAACAGATGAGAAGCAGCAATAGTGCTGTGGCTATGTCCTCTCCAGGATATGTGGAGCCTTTGCCCTCTGGTCACTGCTAATACCTTGCTTAGCCCTCTGCCCAAACAGACTTTGTGACTGATTGCTGAGATGTCTGGCAGCCACTGTCCCCTTGTTTCTTCCAGGTGGCTGGATGACACCCCAGTGAATTATGTTGCCTGGGCTCCCAATGAACCCAATTTTGCAAATAATGATGAAAATTGTGTGATAATGTCAAATGATTTTGGTAAGTAAAATAGCAACAATAAATATTTGCGTAAAATTTAGGATCAAAATCCAAAATGTTTGGTACATACTTAAATTGGAGGTTACCCCACAGAGATGTAGTTCTACAATACTGACATTTTTTGTAACACGCTCAAGTTTGAAATTGTGTCATCACTTTTAGGAAACAAACATATTGCAGAGGAAGGAGGAGTGTATGTGGGTAAATGTCTTTCATTTGTGCTTTATGAATGCCATCTGAATCTGACTGCTGTAGTGGTTGTATAAGAGTTTTTCTGTATTCTGTAGTCTTTACAACGATTATCTGTATTCCTTATCTTTACAGGCTTTTGGAAAGACATAAGTTGTGCTTTGAAAAATGCCTTTATCTGTGAAAGGCACAATTCAACTTACTCAGGATTTGCTCCTACTGTACTTCCACTTCTGGGAGGATGTCCTGAAACTTGGCTTTTGTTTAACAATAAGGTACAGTAATAAATCTCAGCCATATTTATCAGATTTGCTCTAGGTGAAGAAAACAACTATCCCTTTTGTCTCATTAAATAAATTCTCTCTCTTTAAACACCAATTTACTAAGATCTGTGCTAGTTAGCAGTGCAGTGAATTTTCAGGTTGACAAATTTGTAGCTAAATATATATTAAAAAAGAGTGATTTCAACATTTGACATTATAATTTTTGTAATGTCTGTATGCCTTTATCCATAGTTACTTTTCTAGTTTCTAGATGCTTCTGCTTAGTTTAGGCATACTTGCTGCATGGAAATCCTGATTCACTATCCCTATCTGTAAGTGTAACTCTTTTTCTGAGTTATAGAGATGAAAAAATGAAAGGTCACACTTTTCATAAGTAATTGGCCATCACAGCAACTCATCTTAAGCTGAGTAACACGAACAGCAATAAATGTCAAATCAAATATAAAAGAAAAGCAAGCATTGCTTTTTGCTATGTTAAGCAAAAAAACCTGGACATATGAACTTTTAAAACACTCCAAGAAACAAACAACAGAGGAAAAACCACAAATCAATTCCATAATGAAATCAATAGGAAAAGTTTTCCTGCATTCAAAGAGCATGAAGAGGAAGGAGCCATGTCTTCTGTCCCTCAGAAAATACACAAAAAAAAATGTTTTATTGGTATTCAGGGAAAACACCTTTCAGAAGGACACTTCTTCCTAACACTGTTCCAGTCACAGGAGTTCTCACATGAGCTGAGGTTTTAGCACTCCATCTGTGGTATATCATTGAAAAAACTTGACCTGAGAGATTATTACCTGCTTCAAATTATGTTCACTATCAGGAAATAGTTCCAGTCCCTCAAAAATTCTATTTTTTTCAGTAATTTCATTCTTCAAAAGCTTTTGGCAGTTGTCTGCTTTTTCCCCAGCAGTGACCCCACACAATTGCTAGTACTGTGTACATATCACTGGGATTGGCTGGGTCTCCTTGATGGCTGATAGTATTTGTGTTTTAGCAGATCCCCCATCTGCAGCTCTTTGCATGCAGGGACTAGCACAGAATTAATCCAAATCAATGGTTTTAATAGTCTTTGACACCTGGAAGTCTGACCAATCCTTTACTCTCTTCACAGTGTTACAAAATATTTGGATCCAGCAAAGAAGATAAACTAACTTGGCACTCAGCAAGAAGTGTTTGTAGAGAATTAGGGGGAAATTTGGCCTCTATCCACAATAATCAAGTGCAAGGTATGACATCTGAGCCTTACAGCACTATCTATGAAGCCACATATTTCACCATCCAGTGATGAGGCTGAACCTACCTCCAGACCTAAATAGCATAACCTGTGAAGGAACACCTGGAGGTGTTTGATCCAGAGGAAAGACTGGAGTGAGATATTGTGGCACTTCCCAAGTTTTGTCAAATGTCTTATATGGAAGGAATAGAATAATCTGTTCCACATGGTCTTGGAAGATGTGATATATTGTAAAAGTTTATTGTCATGAAATGTTTATAGATATTCAAGTTAGACATTAAACAGACATCGATCAGAAATTACATATCTGCAGTTGGTGCTACCTTGGGAAAGACAGTCCTTATGGAGCCACGTCTGGCCCTGATTTCTATAATATTTCCAAGCAGCCTAAATAACTTCTATCAAAAAATGTTTTCCCTTTTTAATCCTCTTTTTTTTTTTTTTCCCTGAAATCAAACTGCTTCAGTTTGATTACCCATTGTAATTTTTTTCTTTTATCATTAGCTCATAACCTAACAGGTTGGAGGTTGGTATTTCCAGTATATTTAGAAGATATTTGGTTGTTTTTTTATTTGTAATTTGATTTACATGGAATTTGAAGAAAGGAAATTCCCCAGGTAATTTTATTTTATTTTTTTTTACCTGTTTCTTATCAGCTTTCCTCACCTTCCACCTAAAGGATGTTGCCAACGAAACATGGATTGGGCTGAATGACATTAACAGTGAGGGTAAATATCTTTGGACAGATGGAAGTATTTTTGACTATTCAAACTGGGCCCGAGGATTCCCATCCAGAGATATAGTCCAAGTGGTTGACTGGAAATATGTTACAATACAGGTAAACAGAAATAAAGCAGAAAATGCATAAAACAAATGACATATTCAATATTTGAGTCACCAGCCTGATTTCTGTCTCAGCTAAGATCTGATCTTTAATAGCTTAAAGCAGAAGGGAACTGAAATTTCAATGATCAAATTTTTAGAGCTGTACTCAGAAATTAATAGGCCTGTTTAGAATCCAGGCTTACTCTCATTCCTTTGTCAAAGTCTAGAAGTGCAGAAAAGTAATCTTTACTGCTAGTATTAATTACGCTTCTTATAATTATTATATTTTACTGAAAATATCCAGTGTTATTAGTTGTGATTTTTATTCTGGTTTATTGTTTTTCCTTGTATGATGTGAATCAAAATGAAACTTTGACAAATTCAGTACAGATTGCCATTAACTCCGTGGTAAAAATAATTTAAATGCTTTCCAAGGAATTTTAATAATCGGACAAAAATTCTTGCAGCAATCTGCCAATGAAAGCACATTTGCTTAAGATATATAATATAATGCATTTAATTTCCAACAAGCAATACATGAAAAGAGCCATAAAATTAGAAAGGAAAGCTATTAACTTTTTCTCCTTATACCTATTTCTACTATTTTGCTGGAAATTTTGCACTTTCTCAGCAACAATTCTATTTTTTATTTTTTCCCTAGACTGACTGTATTTCAATGACAAAAAGATCTGTAGATAATGCAGGATTATGGGAAAACACTGACTGCCAGCATAAAAAAAGCTATATTTGCCAGATGGACAGCGGTAAGTTTGACTTGTCTATTTACTTGTCATTTTTTTCTTGTTGCAAAACATGTACTGAACCTTACAACTCAGAGAAGCCAACCTTGCCTTGCCTGCAGACATCCACACTTAGATCAGGTGCCTGGTACATAGACATTTTGAAGACAGGATTCACCTTCTTAATCGTAAGAAAAATGCCCAAACCAGGTTCCCAGAAGGTCTATACCTTCAAAAGCCTGTTTTCTCTACTAACAGAAAATTGTAGTCATCTGTGCTTTACCCAATTATCAGAGATACAGGGTCCTGAATGCAGGTATTTTGCAAATACAATACAAAAAGAAATCCCTCAGTGACCTCCAGCTGGGGGTTAGCCAAGGCCAATTAAACTGATAAGTTTTCTCATCAATTTCTAGCAAGACTCAGAAGGGGAAAAGTTCGAGTTTTCTTCATGAAGCCTTAGGGTGGGAGACACATCCGGAGCACAGCTACACTGCAGAGTCCACAGGAACAAAAACAGGGAACTGCTGAGCAGAAAGTTAAAATAGAGGAAGAAACCACAGCTGGGTCAGATGATTCTGTCCTATGAAAGTGCAGAAAGCTGCATGAGGATGGCACTAGCAAAAAAAAATTTCCAGGGCATCCTCAACAATGACTGAACACAAAGTTTATGTTTTTTCTTCTGTCCCCATCACTAGCTCTAGGCCCCTGCCTTCTACTTCTGTGTATATAATTATAGGTACAAATACAGTTTCCTTTTCCACCTCATCCTACAAGGGAAAGATGCAGCAGCACAGTCATAAAATTTGCTTAGAAAGAAATTATTTATTATCTATTATATCTTTCTAAGTGGTGTGAAGATCCTGTCCTGTGCTCATGCCTGGGAAAAACTTCACCTGCACTGAGGTGGGGGGACATGGAGAGCTCTGCAGGGAGGATCATGGTGGAACAAGTATTCACATAATTTCATCTGGTCAGTCTGTGTCTATAGATACACACACAGCTCATGCTCTGCCTCTCTCTAATCCCTGAATGTGTTTTTATACCACAGTTTAAAATAGTTCCAAATTGCCATTAAAATAAATCTCTTTAGTTTTATGTAAGAAATGCTGTTACTTGATGCTTGTGCTGCCATGATATATTCATCTGCTACTCAAAAGAATTACTGCTATCCAGCCACTAGTTATTTTCACTGTTTTCTCCTCTTCCTTTCAAATTTGTACCTCTTTCCTACAGAGCCTGAACTGTTTCACCCCACAAGTGCTCCAGATTTCGATTTTGTCCATTATGGTAACAGCAGCTATTTAATCATTCCTTCTAAAATGAATTGGGAAGAAGCAAGAAAAGTATGCCAGGAGAAATCTTCAGAGCTTGCCAGTATTTTTGATTATTACAGTAATATATTCTTGCTGCTGCAAGCAGTACAGTATGGAGAGCCCTTGTGGATTGGGCTCAACAGCAACATGGTAAGATTAATAAATTCATAATTGGTAAAATTAAAAATGCCGCTACTATTAGCAGGAGAATTGTAGCATGAACAGATTTAGAAACCTCGGGCTGGTGGGAAGTCCTACATCTTTTTACTTCTTCGAGCTTGAATCATTAACCTCCATTTTAGGCAATGGAGGAGGATGAGAACCTTTGGCAGTGCTGAACTCTCTACTAGCTCTGTGTGAATCTGTGTGAATGTGTGAAGCTTAGGTAAAAATACCTGGCAAACTTTCAGATGGCCATTTTTAGCAGAGAAGACCCCTACTCAAAAGGTCCAAGATGGTCAGTAGGGCTAGTGCCTCGTGATCATTGGCAGCTGTAGCTCTTCTCTTATGTTTTGGTTCAGAAGGGTTCAGAGGCCAAACCACACACATTTGAACACACACTCTTTGTTACACCTGCTAGGTCCCAAAGGTTAAAACCAATAAAATCTATACTGCACCAGAAGTAGTGAATATTGAGATCCAGGTCCACCACTTTGTGAGGGGACATTGGAATGATAATCAGTCTTATTAGCTCTGTGACTGAGTGACAAATTAAGTTTCAGCTTCCCTACTGAATATGCAGTTATTAAATGCACTTCACTATCATGTTTCTATTGCATTGTTCTTTGATCTGACTAAATCATCTTGATAAAAAAAATGAGCTTTTTCATCAGTGATAATCATCCTAACTATTCATTGTTTTTGTTAATTGTGATTCCACACTGATATATAACACAGCAAAACTTGTCTGAAATTCAGTATCCCTGGGGACACTTGTAATAAATATTGTGTAAAAATAACATTTCCAGTTAGTTATATGATGCAGCAATACTCTGATAAAGCCCCTCAAAAGCTTACATTGTCTGAAAAAATGAACTTGTTGCTGAACAATACATATTTCCACTATTCTAACAGTGTTGCCCCTGGCCCCACCAGAAAAAATGCTCACATAATTGATGGGTAGTCACTAACCTTAAAATAAATCTTGCACAAGTCCATAGGCCATCTCTACCCAAACCAAAATAATACTGTTTAGGTCCACTTGATACCAAAGTAGGTTGTTTTTTAGTCATAGCAGTATGATTTAGAAAGCAGTTAAAATTCCATTTTGATCAAGCTTGAATCACCAGATGTTCCCCTGGTACTTATAAACAAGCCATCCTTGATCTTGCAGAGTCAAGCTTTTTGGTTCCTCCTGCTCCCCAGACAGAGTGACCTTGCCCTGGTGATGCCAAGCTCAGTATGACCTTGTGTACCTGGCATCTCTCTTGGCACAGTTAGACATTGGAGTGAGATCACATCTTATTCCCCTGTTAATGGCAGCAATATATTATCTGTGTCTGTTAGCTTTTCCTTGTAATTCTTCTGATTCTTCCTGGAAAATAAAAAAGCGGAGGAGGAAAGACTAAACAAAGACTCAAGAATTCCTGCTCAACATGTTTCTCTTTTGCTTCTTACAAAGTAATAATTTTCTCAGGCCCCTCATTAGTGAAAGCTTCAGTTTACTCCTGAATGTTTCTCCTCAAAACTGTTGGAGCTTAGAGTCCTGGTTTCATAGCCAACTCTGAGACCTGAGCTTTCCACAGGTTCTTATGGTCTTGATTCTTTTCATGGAGATCTGACTCTTCTGGCATGGTGATTCCACCTTACAACTTTGCCTGTCAAGGGACTGAGTCCCCAGGGAACATTATTTAGCCTTCAAAACACTTCCATGGGCTGTTCAGCATGGGAGCCATACTACTGTGTCTGGGTTTTATGTTGCTGAGTCCTGATTCAACCAGTATTTTAACAGTTCTTGCACAGATACACCAACTGCCTGTATCGCTTTGAAAATGTGCTTGTGTATAACTGCATTCAGCTGAAACAGCAGATGAGAGTTTAGAACAGTTATGTCAAATGTCTGTTTCAATTTTAGAGTTACGGATATTATATATGGACCAATAAAAGGAAACTGAATTTTTCTGAGTGGGACTATGGAGAACCAAAACAGAAAATAGCCTGTGTCTATCTAGCACTCTCTGGGAGTTGGAAAACAGCACATTGTGATGAGAAACATCTTCCTGTCTGCAAAAAATCTGAGGGTAAGCAATGGCAATGACTTTTGGTTTTATGGCAGAAACTTTGCTTTACCTGCTTTGACTGAATTGCAAATTTCTAGGTATATATCGAAGAATAATAAGGCTGAGTATGTAATGTAAATACCTTTATTTTGCATGAAAATGTTTTATTTTGATGGAGTTAGCATTCACCAGCCAAGATGTTGCCACTTTACTGGACTGGAGTGATAGCTGCCATGACAGCAGGCAGACAGATCATAGAGATTGTGGGAACAGCAAGCATTTCACATTAAGTCTAGAATGTAAAATGTTTTGCTGACAGAGGTTTTATGGGAAGGTCTGTAATCAATGAAGTCCACTGAGTATAAAATAAATAATTTCTTCAACAAATGCACATCATTCCTACAGTGGTTGTTAATTCATTGCTTTTGGATTTTGAAAACTAGATACAGGAGAAAGAGTTGTATCTGATAAAAAAGGGTATGCTACTGGCCCAAAAAAAAGTTCATACTTCATAGGATTTCTGTGGGTAGCACTGGGGAATACTACACAGTAAAACTACAGGCAAACCTCAGAATGGGACTGGGCTTTTTTGCTTTCTCATTTCTGTCAGAGTAACATCTGTTAGCTCTAGTGACATGCATTTAATGTAAATTCAGAGTTTATTTGGGTTTTTTTGAGTTTTTGTTTTGTTTTTGTTTTGTTTTGAGTTGGGGATTTTGTGGAGGTTTTTTGATTGGTTGGTTGTTTTTTAATTTCTTTCCTAGGCCATGCTCTGAACTTCATACTATTAATTTCCAATTCTTGTTTTAAAAAAAAACAAATACTAAGTGACAATGTTGCCATTTCTTTCCATGATGTCATTGCTTGTGGGAAAATGAGGGGTTACTACTAAAATACTCAATGAGCCTCATGCTTTGTCAGATATAAAGATGTTCAGAAATTTTATGGAAGGATTATTATCCTGAGGGAAAATATTAAATGAGAAAATTCTACTCTATGATATTTCATTTAAAATAAAACTTATTTGAACTTCTTGAGAGTTATTGAGTTTTCTAGAGGCGACTTTTTTTTGCTTTTTAATGCTTCTTTTATCTATATAAATTTGTTGGTTATTACAAAATAAACTAGAACCAAAATCCTTCAACACTCAAATATCCTTGAGACAATCCAAGTTTGGTTTAGTTAGTAACACAGAAGAGCACAGGTTCACACTGAGTCATCCTCTCACAGCTGACCAGTCCTGATCCTCATTGTCACTCTTGTCAGACACTGATAATTCTAGCACTGTGTGCCAAAGAAGACTTTTAATATTTTTAAGACAAGGTGGTTTTAAGATTTTATTTTATATATTAAGAACTGCAATCCTTACTGAATTAAAGCACTTGTAATATTTCTTCTAGATATACTTCCTTCTGATCTCCCTCAGGATATTGGACAATGTCCTGAATTCGATCACATATCTTGGATTCCTTTCCGAAGCCACTGCTATAACTTCAATGCCAATGAAATGAGCTGGGCTCAGTCTGTCACTCAGTGCATTCAATCAGGTAATTATAATTTTACCCAATATAAAACTTCAATCTTGACATCAAAAAGAAGTCTTGAAAAAATCTTGAAAAGTAATAATGCAAAATTTACAAATATTAAAAATAAGGAATAAATGTCTCATTTATTTTTATTATTATTTGCTTTTCAGTTATGTTGAATTTAAGGTGATTTCCTTATTTTATTTTTCCATCTGTGCTTGTTTCTTGTTATATTTTTTCACTCACACAATTTCTCTTTTCAGTAAGACCTTAAATTTTATGTGATTTGAAAAAACCTATTTGTTTCTGGCCTTTTCCCTTCTTTTCCATATCTTTCCCTACACAATAGGCAAAGTAAATATCATTTAAATAATCACTCATTTTTAACAGGGGCTGTGTGATCTGAAAGGGGTTGATCCAAAAGGAGTTGCATGTGCTGCTGGTAGCCCTTGCTCTGTCAGCAAGGCTCCCTGGCAGACTGCAGAGCCCAGGCAGGGAAACTGCTTCCCTCCTTCTCCTTGGAGACATCTGCTCCTGGCCATGACCAGGAACAGTACCTTGGCACTCTTTCACCTTGGCTGCTGAGTCATCAGCTATCTCATCCATGTCTCAGGAGGCCAGGAAAGAAAAAATTAATGGATCCTTTGTTTCATACCTTTTTAAGATCCTCTTAGCCCTCTTACTCTACCACCACTGCCACAAAAATTAATACATCAGTTTGAATTGCAGATTTGTTTGTTGCTCAGGTTTGTTTGTTGAGCAGTATTTCATGCCACATATTATTCCGTCAAACCATGAAGAACAAATAAATAATCATGACTCCTGTGAACAGTATCATCCAGTCACTTGAAAACATAGTGCACTTTTCCCAGTGTTTAAAAGTCATCACCTTCACTGTGCTTTTCTGCCTTTCATTTCAGATGACATCTCTCACCATCTGTGCTATTCCCCTACAGCTGTACACTACCCTTGTGGTCACTGTTTTATTCTTCTTTACTCCCTAGCAGTGGGAGAGGATTTTTTTATTAACCTTAACCTGTTTCAAACTACACTGGGGATATCTCCAATCATCTTCCACTCTTTTTTTTATAGGTGGTATGTTGACTTCTGTAGCAGATCTGGATGAATCAAACTTTTTAATAGAACATGCAGATTTATACGCAAGCAAGACAAGCGGCTTTTGGATAGGAATATACAGAAATGTAAATGGTAACTATTTTAAGTTCTATAAGTAATCATAAACAGACTTTATTAAATGGAAAAAAAAAACATTAATAAATAAGTTTTAAGCAATTAATTGGAGTAGGAGATCAGACCTGGGTCATCTCTGAGGTTGTCTCCTGTTCCTGATCTCTGAGAAAGCTTTTCCTGATGGGGAAAAAATCCTGACTGGCTCTCTCATCTTCTCTTGGCTGGGGAACACTCATGTGGGACCTGTGGGAGTCCAGCCAGAGCTCCTCTGTGACTCTATTGAGAAAATTAGGCTGCTTAAATATACAGTAAAATACAAACATACAGTAAATAACATACAGTAAAAACATAAACATACAGTAAAAACATACAGTAGAATACATGCATCTGGAAGCAAACAGTTATCAGACTACAAGCAGTCAGAAAGGGTTTTATTTTAAATTATTTTCACCCCATTGAAACATCCAAATTTTTATTTTAGGGTTTATAAAAAAAAAAGGTTTAATTTTTACTAAATATATGTTTAAGCATTACAGTAAAATCTGGATTTTCATTGAGTACTGCTGAAATAATAATTTAGAATGTTTTCATTAAAAAGTCTGAATTTAGCTTTTTTCAGTTGGAAATTTTGATATCCTATGCACAGGTATGGAAAAATAGAAATTAAAACTAAGTTATGACTGATAAATCTGCAAATCATAATTTGGGAAAGCAATTGTTTTGTTTTTGAGCCAAGAATCAAATGAGATGAAATGCATCAAAAAACAACCACGGGTAGAATTTCTGAAGAGATTAGTATTACGTTATTCAGTTGAATAAAGTAATATTGAATAGTCAATATTCACTAAGATGAAGGCTTTTCCTGTGGATCTATTAGTATTGATACTAACATTTGCCACATCAGGGCTGCTGCTTTGGCAGGACAGCAGTCCCTTAGACTTTGTCAACTGGGCTGACGGGCAGCCCTCGGGGGACGAGCTGGCTTTCTGCGTGGAGCTGTCTGCGGCCACCGGCTACTGGAATGTCCTGCCCTGCTCTTCCCAAAAGGGCTTCATTTGTAAGAAACCAAAGAGTAAGTGATTAATATTCACTCTTTCCATTTATGGTTTTATTGCAGTGGTAACAGCACAATATGAGCTTTACAGAAGACTGACCAAATGTTTCAATGTTCAGACAAAAATGATATGAATTTTTTTTTTCATTTGCCATATTTATGATTTCTATCTTCATAACCTCAGATTTTCTTACATTCTGGGAGGAATATCCAATTAGTAACTAAAAATCATAAATATTTCCTGAAAAAAAAAAGCAAACTTCTGTATTGTTTTGTTCTCCTCCAACATAAACATGTGTTTTTTTCTACTGACATTATTATTTTCTTTCTATGGAACAAGAGTGGCATCACTAATTTGCTGTTCTTCCTCTTGCTGCTCTATGATACGTGCTGTTCCAGTAAGAGGTAGATGAAGCAATTCTGTTTAAATAGGAGCGGAAGTGCGATCCAGAGAGCATATAGTGACCTTTGAAAAGAGTAGAAGTGTTTTGGTTAGGGTTTTGTTGTTTTTTTTTTTTTTAATATAGTGTTTCTGTA
Organism: Parus major; assembly: GCF_001522545.3. Taxonomy (NCBI): domain Eukaryota; kingdom Metazoa; phylum Chordata; class Aves; order Passeriformes; family Paridae; genus Parus; species Parus major. The sequence continues at coordinate 19,698,851 of NC_031769.1, read as the reverse complement.
TAACTGAGCACCATCTGCTTTAGTCAGGAAGCAGAAATATCAGAATATTGTGAGCCAAGCAACCATGTGGTATTTTGGAGTTTAACTGTTAATTCTGCAAAAAGTCCAATTTCCTGCCCTGTTTCACAACCCCAAGGTTCAGGATGTTTCTGAGGTTCAGTCCTTTCCCCCACCAAAGCAAACCTGCAGCTGGTGGGGGAAGCAGCAGTCACGGATTGTTCAGGGCATGTCCTCGAAAGGAAAATTCTGCTGTTAGGAAAATACCTAGTTTTCTTTGCAGGCAAGAGACACTACTGAATGATAGTTCTCTTTTACCAGACATCAGAAAGCAGAAACTCACTATCACCAGAAGCTTTATTTGCTGGGTTTGACTGAGAGTGTCCCTGATACGCAATGCCAAAGTACAGAGGGTATTCCCTGACACTGGGCTCTCCAGCAGAACGGCATTTCAGCACAACCAGATATTTATTCCATTAGAGCCAGCTCTGCACCCTTTCAAGAGACAAATGGAACAGCTGCTTTTCCTTTGTGTTTGCAAACACACCAGAGCCCAGTGCATTGCCCTGGGTCTGCTGCAGCAGCCCGGCTCCTGGCACATCCCACACTCCCTGGCGGAGATCCGTCCTTGCTGTGGCCATCACCCAGCAGCTTAAATTTTTTGACTGAATATTAAATCTAAAATTAGAGGCTAAGGTGGGATAAAGAAAAAAAAAACCAAAACAATGGCAAATCAAAGCAATGTAGAGGTTGGGCTTGGAATCTGAATATACCAGAAGTATGACGTGAAGTTTCATCCAGTCTTCAGTCCAGTCACAGGAATAAGAAGGTTCTGCAGGAGAGCAATCAGAAGTCTTTCTCTTCAATAAAATTTGGATCACTTGGGTCATGAAATGTTCTATGCTCTGATTTTCCTAGTAAACCCTTCAATGCTTTACAACCAGCCCCCTGTAACTCCAGCCCAGCTGCCGAGAAAAGCCTTGCAGACGGCGCCCTCTGTGCACAGCCGGGAAAAGCTGCACAAGAAAGCTTCAGTTCATACGTGTAATTATAGATGCAAATAAATTATGGTAAATTAAGACCTGCTGGGTCTCAAAAGAATTATATGTGATACAGGAAATTTCAATTGTCCTCAGCAGTCGAAGTTTTCTCAGTCTACACAAGAAACAGACCCGGTGAAAAGGGCAAGGTTAATTAATCGGAGAGAAGGGAAGGGCAAGTCCTCTTAAAACAGTCAGAAACTACCACAACATAGCTTTGAGATATTCTGGTTATTACGAAAAAAGAAAGAAGGGAGTTTAATATGCAAAAAACTGCAATTTTATTGAAGGGAATATGGGGTTAAAAGGCTTTCATGCCCTTTCAGCTCACCTAATTTAGCAGAAGTGTTTTACAGAGGTGATGTGCAGGTTACCAGACCTTTTACTAACATGAAACTGTCGGGACTTTTTTAGATTTTGACTAAACATTTGTCTGTATCTTTGACAGCTATTCTTAAAGCAGCTGGAAATGTGGAAGGTAGGATTTTTTTCCATTCCAAAGAATTTTAAAGTTATGTGCTTAATATAATTTATTTAGTTTATATATATATATATGTATATGCATATGTATATGTATATTTATGAACTTAATTTACTTAGTTGCCACTGAATTCTTTCCCAGCCTAATTTATCAGTACCTGCAAGACCCTTAGGGAGCCCCAAGATAATCAAATGCTTTGGAAAATTTATCACTCCCTCTCTGATCCTCTTTTTGCATGGCAAGATCTATGAGAAAGACTGACACAGAGACATTATAATAGATTTTCCACCTCGTAATTCAAGGAAAAATTATAGTTTTCAATAGTCTTATATTTATGTGTGGCTACAGTTTATTAATTTCTATTTACTTTTTATTTATTTACAGATGCCGAAAAGGACAAAGCCAGTGGTCACCTGAATATGTGGATACTACTTACTCTGGTCCTCATAATTTTATTGGGGGTGGGCTTCATGATTTATTTCTTGTTCAAGATCAAAACTGGAGGTGGAACTGGAAGAGAGGTGAGGCAGAGAAGCAGGCAGCTGGAATACAGCCGTGCCCTGACTGCAGGGGACAGTGGAATTGATGCTAGTAACAACAAAGGAGAAAATGAACACAGTATTGTCTGATGGGATATCACAGCCCAATTAAATGGTTAAGCTGAAAAAAAAATATAGCTGAACTAAAGGAAACCTTAGTCTCTCTTAAGTGCATGTAACTTCTGAAGTAAAATTGGCAGTTACTCCTTTGGTAAAGATTAGGAACTATTGCTGTATGCTCCTCAATAAACACTCTCAGGTATTTATTAGTACTGTACGAAATTAATACAACTAATTAAGCAAGCATAGAAAATAACAGAATTAGTGGGAATTTAGATTTAAAAGATATGGGTTACCTATTTAGGAATTTGTGACAGCATTACATGCAGAGTCAAGACTAACAATGAGCACTCAGCCCTAATGCCTGCACTTTGAGAGTATCTCACCATACACTTCAGAAGCATGCACACTGATACTTAAGTTATGTTTGGAATAAGCAGATTTACATGAATTGTTTGTCCCCATTGCTGCCCTTGCCTTATACCCTTTATGCAGTATCTTCCTTGTGATAGTATTATAAGTGAAATGCAAATACTTGTCCTTCATTCATGGCTTCAACTTGGACTTTGCAAAACAAATAAATCTGCATACATTTTTATTCTATGACTTTGAATGTTTTTTTTATCAATTATGAACATGCAACTATATAAGTCAACAATTTATACATTACACAATAACATTTCAGTGTTTAATTAGCATGCGGAAATGATATATAGGTTGTTGATTTAATGAAACTGCTTCCTTAAAAAATTGGCTAGCAGGAGGAGACACAGAAACATGAATAAGGCATATGATTAAAAAAGCCGTAAATAAACTATAGAATAAAGTAGTTGGCAAATAAATTTTGGAAGACTGCATTCCTGATTTTATTCCACTTGATCACTCATTTTAGGACAGTTTTGCTTACTATCCTCCACGTCTCTGATAAATGGACTGAAAACTGGGCACTGTGCTCATGATTCAGGCCAGTAAAAGAGTGGAGAAGAAAACAGTGCCTTGCTAGTGAAATATTTTAGAGGATTTTCTGAGATGTTTACATTTTCTAGGAATTCTCTGTTGTCTATAACATTCTGAAGGAAAAAAGATCTCAAGGATCTCTGTGAATAACAAACCTTTAGAAACTGAAGAAGAACTGCACAGGAGATGCTACATGACATTGGATTGACAATTTGTAAATATGGCAATTAAACAAAACATATTGCAAAGGATAAGGAATAAAAGCCATTTTTTACTCAAACTACTATTAATGGCATTCCTCTTGATCTTTCAGCTTATTTTTTCCTCTTCATGTAAGTTACAAAACTTTTTGTTGTTGTTTTTGTAAATACAGAACTGGATTCTGTGCTGTTTGATGGCCAGTGATAAAGGCAAAGTAAATTACAAGAATAAAGTGATTAAAAATCCAAAATAATATCATTATTTTATTTTATTTTTTATATTGATAACAAAACTACAGAGGCTCTGTGTTTTGTGAATGAGTTTCTTCTATTTTATTAAGTGATGCTTTGCTCTTGCAGAAAATACTGTGAGACTTGCCTTCATAACAAAGCCAAGAAAAATGAGAGCAAATTTGTAGGGCAATTTCAACTGAATTTCTTTCCTCCCTTTTTTTTTAAAATAACTAAGGGATAACTACAGCATCATAGCTGTAGTTCATGTCAACTTAATAAATGACTGAAGCTCACTTGTAAAATTTGAAACTATTCCTCTATCCTTGTCTCATTTATGCTTGGTATAAAGAAAGACTAAAGTACTAAAGTTCATTTGTACTTGATGCATGAAATATTTTGAGAGGCAGATTTTTTTGCCAAAATCACAGAAAGATTTGTAAAGATTTGGCTAATTTGTATTGGTTCATCTAAGATAAATTCACATGAAATAATAGCACGCGAGTTCTTCTAGCTGATACACCAGATGGATAAAAGGTAGGTGTATGCATAGTACCCAGTTTGTCAAGTCACCAAGCAAAATTAAATTGTCATGTGTGGGTTAATTTTTCCTACTGAAATAGTCAAAATTTCTCACTGCAGTAAATGAAATCAATATATTTTTTGCAGCAGTGAAGACCTATCTGGTTAAGAAATTTGCATATATTTTTCTCTGAGTTTCTCATATATGTATGACATTTAAGATACATCCATTTAAAGTGCACTCCCTGATTCTTTGTCTTTGAGGGTCAGAATGTTACAATTCCAGCACAGAAACAAGAAATTTAAAAATCATTCAGTGGAATGATCTTGAACTGCTCTAAATTTGCCACTTGCATTTGAATGGATGGAAACTTCACTTCCAGATGCAAAGTTTGAATTCTGTAATTATAGATTTCAAAATACCACATGTGACAGGATATTTCCTTATTTAGAGCCCAGAGTTTTCTCTTTCAACTAAAAATCTCCAAAACTGAGAAGGAGCCAGTGCCAACTGATTCTTTAAGGACCTCTGCTGCAGCAATTAATTTCAACTCATCTCTTTGTGAATAAGAAGACAGAATGAAAACCTTGACCTTTTCTACAGTATTAGTTTTCCTCTCATTTGTTCATACTGCTTTTCAGACACTCGGTGAGTCCATTTTTTCCTATCCCCTGCAAAAGTGGATGTGAAAGTGGGAATCTTTGTTGTCTTTCTGGTGTCTTAGAATCTTTAAGATTTTCACATAGCTTTACTACTCTGCATTTCATATTTGTCCTAAAGGGAGTGGTCCACATAAGTTTCCACAAGACACATACAGAGGTGTTGATTTACTTTTAGAGGGGAATATGCAAAATAGGGTAAAGCTGGGAATCAGAGGTCAGGACTGAGTCACATATGTGAACAAAGATTGACTTTTGAGTACAACTTCTTTATTGGTTATGTTTGCTACTGTAATGTAGATGGATTTCACAGTGTGCTCCATAGTCTTTGTGTATATATGTGACTGACTTACAAAAATGGAAAGGATAAAGGAATTAAATAGGGTGCTGCTTGTGCATCTCCTAGCCTTAGCATGAGATTGTGTGGGATGAGATGGAATTTGTGGATTGATGTAAGATGTAGCAATGTGACTGAGAAAAAGCCAGTGAAAAAATAAAGTAGAAATATATGAGAGTCAAGAACAGCTGTGAAATAACCACTACAGCAGTAAGAGTAAAGATGAGAGAGATACTTAAGGTCTGAAAACTTTCTCCTCTGTTCACTACTCAACACTGGCTTGTCCTAACATCCTATACTTGTCCTAAACATTTACTTTAATGTGTGGAGGGGTATCTCACTGCCTCTTGTGAGTTACTCTCTCAGGAATATGGCAGTGATGCTACATCTCTGTTTCCAGGTGTGATTTTGAGGCACAGAGAGCTGAAGGGCAAAACCTCGCTCTATAGTTCGTAGAATATTCCTTGTAGTCCAAATTGCAATCCCTCACGACCCAAAGCTGGTGAGAGCTGCATGCTACCTGACATTTTTAAGAGCACAGAGCTGTTTGCCCAAGAACTGGGAAAAATGTGTGTGTGTTACAGCACAGCTGCAGTTCTGGACAGCCCTTCCCAGCAGGGTTAACCTGTCTCAGTGGATTACTACATCAGGCTGCCTATAACCCTTTGGGAGTGTTAACTGTTTTGTGTGGCACTCACAATGCACAGGCATGCAGGCCCACACCTATGGTATCTATATGCTCTGCAGTGTTTGTTCTTGTGGCAATGTTTGTGCTTTATTGTGCAAATATCTTCTTCTGATAGATGTGCTAAGGGAAGTATATTGGATCAAGGCAAAGTAATAAGTCACCATCACAAGGTTTTTAACTCAAAAAAAATCCCCAAATTGTAACAGAACATGTAAATTCCAGAGGAAAAAGAGTCACAGAAGGCTCTCTCACTAACTGTATTAAGCACAAATGCGACCCCCTGGAGATGTACATTACAGGAGCTAAATCTATAATGCATGAAAGTGATGGCAAACTTCCATATTTTCAGTAAAGGCCCCTTTTGGAAATGTTGAATGAAATGTGTATTTCAGAAGAAGATAAAATTCCATTATTATGATCACATTTTTGAAGCTGTGTTAATGTAGTTTATGTCTTCTGTGTTATGTTGCCATGTATTTACAGAGCTGTACTTACTTTTCCTTCCCAGAATGAAATGTGTCTTGACAATACCATTTTGTCCTTGTAAAAATTTGCAGCCTCCTGACATGAGTCAGATCAGCATGGAATAAACAGCACATATTTCTCCTCACAAGCTCCCCTTACCATGTGCTTACCCTAACCACTTATTCTGAATGTTTTATTTTACAGACAAGGAAATATTCTTAATATTCAATGAGGATACTAAGTTCTGTTTAATTGCTCAAAGTTCTGAGGCAGTCACAACAGCCACTTGCAAGAAAAACAGTGACTTACAAAAATTCAGGTGGGTCTCTGATCATCAGTTAATGAGTGTGGCATTTGCACAATGCTTGGGAGTGCCCTACAAGAGAAACCAGGCTAAAATTTCTCTGTACCCATGCAACAAGAAAAGTGAATTGCAGAAATGGGAATGCAGAAATGCAGCCTTGGCAATCCAAGGGGAAGATTTATTTCTCAGTGCTGGCAAAAAGAAAGAAAACATTGCACTGAAAACAGGATCAGAGGCAATGGATAAATGGAAGATCTATGGAACCATGGATGATTTGTGCTCTCAAAGCCATGAAGGTAAAGTTTAAAGGTTATTTTTGGTGGTTTATTATATTTATTTGTTTGCTATCAGAGGCAGGGTCTTCTGATTTCTGCCCCACTTAGCCTAGTACCAGCTGTTCCCCTGAGACAATGGTGGACTAAAGAATGATTAGTTCATGTATTCAGACCTGTACTCCTTCATCCTGGAGAAAAACAGCTGCTTAGGTTCAGACAGCATGCAGTACGTGTGAAACGTGCATATCTTTTGTTCTTTACTTGTAAAGCAAATGTGGATGTAGGTTACTTTTAATTGTTAGTGTTAATCACTTTCCTCAGTGGTGCCTAGCAATGGCACAGAATGGGTAGAAACTGAAGCACAGGAAGTTCTGTTTGAATAAGAGGAAGAACTTTCACCAAGCACTGAAACAGACTGTCCAGAGATGTTGTGGAGTTTCCCTCACCAGAAATATTCAGTAACTGAACACAATCCTGTGCCATGTGCTCTGGGATGGCCCTGCTTGAGCTGGGAAGTTGGATCAGATGACCCACTGTGATCCCTTCCAACCTGAGCCATTCTGGGATTCTGTGACTTTGCAATCAAAGCACTTTATTTTGCTGTGTATTATAACTACTGAGATTGCATTGGTATTATTAGATGAAATGGAAAAAAAATCTGCATTTAATACATCAATATTAAATAAAAGTAAATAATTCCATGCATAATTATTACCTTCAGTTCCTCTATGAGATTTCAGATGCCAAAAAATCCCACAACATTAAGCTACATGAAATGGAAGTTAAGCCACACGATAAAAAGATAAAAAGATACAAGATTTTTAGAAAGTTGCATTTAAATATATGAGATAAAAATCACTGCAGCTCTTTCATAGCTGTCTACAGCATGAAACATCTCATTTTCTAGCTGATACAGTTGATGATGTAGAAGAACCAAAGAACCCCAGAAGCAAAGACCTACCAAGAACTTCCATGAAAGACATTGCTGGTGACAGCAGTCCCCCAATTACAGTGGTGTAACACTCAAAATGCTTTCTCCACCTAGTCTTATGGAGAGGACAGGCACATATATTCACTGAGCTATATTAAAACTTCTCTTTTGCCCCCTCAGATCTGTTTACACTGTTGGGAAATTCCAATGGAGCTCCATGTGCCTTCCCGTTCCTGTTGAGTGGAAGATGGTATGCTGAGTGCACAGCTGCTGGCAGGTCAGATGGCTTCTTCTGGTGTGCAACAACACCCAACTTCGATGAGGACCACTTGTATGGGTTCTGTCCAGCTGCCAGTAAGTCCCACATGCTGACATAGACCCTATAACACAACACTGCTATGTAAATATATCAATATTGAGATGCTGTTAATAATGCAGAAGGGAAAAACCTGGCAGTGACCTCAATTTTACTCAAAAAATATCTCTTTCATGCAATAACATCCCTTAAAGAAGGAACAAATCCTGTTTGCTAATAGCCTACAGTCAGGCTGAAGTTTCTCTGGGTGTGTCCCTGAGCAGTTAAGACTCAGGAAAAAAGCAGTGTGCTTTAAATATGACTCTCTTCAGTATAGACTCACCTGAAAATTCAGATGCTATTCACAGTCTAATACTCACTGATATTTATAGATAGTATATATATCAGTATAGACTGATAGTAGCAGTCTAACATTTTCTACCCAAGCAAAGCCCTGTTCTGTATAACAAGATTAGTCTACAGTTCATGGGAGGATGTAGTTTGTTTTTTGAGAGATATAAAATTAAAAGATTGGCTTAAAGGTTTTACTGAAATGCTAGCATCATCAGTATTTCCGTTTAATGTTTCAGAATATATTACAAAACAATGCTATCTTAACAGATAAAAGTAATGGTCATGGGAGTGCAGGATCAAGAACACCAAAATACACATTCATGAAGATATTAAAAATTCTGCCTCAAACCTAAGTTTTCAGTGCAGTACCACAGAATCAAAATCACAACTTGTCATTTTGATAGGAGCATTGCACTGGTAATGCAAGAAAACTCAGTCTCAACCAGCACCAACCACCATAATTCTGATTGATTTAGTGAAAATTATTCTCTGGGGCAATATTGTAAGCAGTAGCTTCAAAATTCCCATGACATCCTCATTATATAAACTAGAAAGTATGACATAGTTTGCATTATAAAATTGTTGGGATATTATCACTAATACTTGAGTCTACAGTTAAAAAAAGAATGTTAAAATTATCTGAATCAGCAATAAAGAAACACAATTAGAAATAGAAAACATTTCCTCTAACAAACCATCCAAGAAATTCAATTTTTTTTTTTCTCAAAAAAGAGAAATTTAGGGCAAGTTGTAATCACAGCTTGTTTTAGTACTTGCTCAGGGGACAGTTTTGCTAACAGTGAGCTCTCAGAGGACAATTTCAACATTCCAGTTATCTAAATAACATGCAGATCACAATTACAATCTCAATTCCCTCAGCTGCTCCTTCACCAGCTCTCTTGCCCTCCTCTGGATGTGCTCCAGCACCTCAAGATCTTTATTGTAGTCAGGGTCATGACTGAACAGAGTATTTGAGGTGTGGCCATATCAGTGCCGAGCACAGAGGGACAATCACTGCCCTGTTCCTGCTGGCCACGCTGCTGCTGTTACAAGCCAAGGTGCCATTGGCCTTCTTGGCCACCTGGGCACTCACTGGCTCACGTTTGGCTGGTGATCAATCAACATCCCAAGTCTGTTTCCCCTGGACAGTTTCCCAGCTGCTCTTCCCCAAGCCTACAGCAGTGTCAACGTGATTAGTGATGGCATAATTTCACAAGAAAGGTTTCACTACTGCAAATGTTTGTATTTCAGTTCTGTTCCAACCAAGAATACCCTTCAGCATAGCCTATGAACTTCTGAACAGGTTCTCAGTGTAGACAATGATCAAGATACAGTTTGGATTTATTGGCCTCTTTAAATTTTTTTTTCTCCTAGAGTTTATAAAATTTGAAGGGGAAAGTGTGAATAAAGGATGAAATGCTCATCACTGATAATGTCAATGACACACCCTCTATTCTTAACAAAGATCAAGATAGACTTGTGGGTCTGAGCCTTAATTGCTCCAAAATGTTATTTCACAAATAAGCTTGCAGTTAAATTTTGCCATAATACCTTGTATAAAATGTTTATGACATACTCAGGTACTAAATCTCCTTTCTTTCACACAGATATTGACAGATTTTGGAATACAGATCCTTTGACAGGGACCTACTACCAGATAAACCACCAGTCAGCTCTCACATGGCACCAAGCAAGGAAGAGCTGTCAGCAACAGAATGCAGAACTATTAAGTGTCACAGAGATACATGAACAAATATATCTAAGAGGTAAACTAATGAGCAAGATTCAGTAAAAACTATTTCAAAAGGTTTTTTTGACTGATTACAAATGTTTCAATGCTTTAATCATACTATAGAGAATAGCTGATGTAAGAAAATGGTATTTATACTAATCAAAAATAAAAAAACTACAGCAAATTAGGCTTTTCATATGTGGAACTTTAGTAAGTTGTGGAATTACCATTTGAAACATTTTACACTATTATTTTATTTTAAAAAAATCTAAGGATTTCCAGCCAATTAAGCAAAAGTTAGCTCAAGTTCAGGAAATACCAGAAAGGTCCCATAAAGGGGACTTAAAAGAAGAAACATTTTAGAAGAGAGCCATTATACAACAATTACACTATATGACATGTTCTACAATTATATTTTGTGTTAATAAATCAGTATTCTTCATGTATATCTAATGAAATAGTTGTTTTGAATTTTTTTACAAATTTTATACAGACTTTATGTATGAAGGTCCTTTATCAATTGCACCACAATCAAGAAAACTTATGGCAATATTAATAATAGAAATTCAATCTTTCAATTTTCAAAGCTTATTGTTTACATACAACTGTAGAATAGCATTAAGTTCAGATAAACTAATATGTAAAATAACCTTTATCAATTCTACAGAAAAAACCCTCCGAGTTTATTATCATTAAACACTAATTCTATGCTGCAATAACAAATCACTAGGCAGATTTTTACTATCTTCTTCTAAACTTCAGAATTGCAGAAATTTTCCTAGCAAATCTCATTAGAATTCAATTCTTTTGGTTACCTAGATTTGATTGACAGCAAGAGATCCTCTCTCTGGATTGGGCTTAACAGTCTGAATCTCAACACTGGCTGGCAGTGGAGTGGTGGCTTTCCCTTCAGATACTTTAACTGGGCACCAGGTAGTAATCTTTTTAAACAATTTTTGGAATTATAATCTGAGAATTATACTTTAATTCACTAGATATAACTCACAGAACTTCAAGAAGACCTAAATAACCTCATCTCCTATCAGAGGCAGATAAAGTAAAAAACACTAGTTGAGCCGTATCATACTGGGAATGCCTTCAAGTCAGTGAAATCCTCTGCGTCTCTACAGCTTCCACAGGGTTATCAGACCCTGCATCCTGCAAGGACTCAGCTGCCAGTGAGCATTGCTCTTACAAAGCCCTCCTCTTCACTTCTTATGCTTTTTTACTCTTCTCTCCTCATTCAAGAGTTCATGCCATCGATATGGCATTCATATATTTTAAAGTCAATTATTGCCATGGCAACAGTTGGTTGCAGCAAACTCTGAATAAATGCAAGCATTTCAGCCTTCTCCAGCCTCAGAGGTGCCACCTGCTTTTATCTGGCACAGAAGATGAAGGGAATGCCCAGAGCTGCTTAGTCTGGTGGAAGATTTTTCTACCTTCTGTTGAGCTGGTCTAATTCCTTGAGCTTTGCAGGACCAGGATGTTGGGTCTCAGGTCACTGAGCCCACACAGAGCCCAAATCAAACCCCCCGAGCTCCTGTAGCCCACACAATGACTATGATCATGAGTTAATCTGCACACCTCCAGTTCACTGCAGAATTCTTTTGTGGGGAGAGAGGGAAAAAAGGTAATTAATCACACTATCTGTATGCCTCTCTGAGAAGAAAACACTGACCATTCCCCAGGGATAGTGGTCCTGTGGGGAAACTCTGGGGGTGTTGGTGGAAGAGGCAGGCAGAGGAGAGACAGAAATTGTGAGGGAATGTCAGGAGGTTCTGCTTGCAGCAAGGAACAAATCTGTGTTCAAATTCCAAAGGGACATGCAGAAAGGACCACTATTCTGTAATCAAATGTGGCAGAAAGTGTTAATTATGCAACAACCATTGAAAGAAATATTTTGATGGGTACTTCTAAATTACATTTCCTTATCTTTGGTAGAAAAATAATTGTAGCAGTGAAATCATGAGCCCATAATTGACACATGAAAAGGCTATCAGTAATTTGCTCTTTTAGCTGCTGACATAAACCCTGTGCTACATAATAATAATAATTTGTTTTTAATCTCATGAAGGAAGCCCTGAGCTTGAGCCTGAAAAGCTTTGTGCAGTACTAAACCCCAGAAGAGATGCTAAATGGGAAAACCAGCCATGTGAGCTGAAACTTGGATATATCTGTAAAAAGGAAAAATCCACAAAGGATCCTTTAATTCTTCCATCGGGTATGTCAAGCAAATAAAAACCTTTTGATAAAGGCATAATTTGTGTCACTAAAGTTAAATTTAATCACTACTTAAAAAAAAAAAGAGCAAGCATTGAAATTTGTTTTTCCACTCTGATGACTGGTACAGAGCAAAGCATATAGTTATTTCTTTAGTGAAATATATTTAAATATTGAAAATGTTCCTGGAGCCCAGTAACCACACAAGCATTTTTTACTTTATGTTATTATTCACAATTCCAGAGGCACTGGGTTAAGCCATGCAGTTTCATGAAAGTATCATGGTCTTCATGGACATGAAAATAAAGTTAGAGAGGCTTCATCCTTTCTGCATTGCATTCTAATGGAAACACAGAGGTTTGTCACAGAAGACTTGGGAAAATGGCATCAGTAGGCTCAGAGCAAATTCTTGATGGGATTGCCTGTAACCTAGAAAGATGGTGAAAATGAGCAACTTCCTTTTCCACTATACTTCTCTCTGGTTTATTTAATGACAGCTGGCATGGAAAGCCATATGTGCAGAGAATTACTTGTGCTGCCTTTCCTTTATGAAAAATAAAAAAACCATAATTGGGTGGGGTACATTGTGTGGAAATGCTACATGTGAAATTCCAAAATATTCCTCTGGCCATATTCTTCTGAATACTTCACGCTAGTGAACCCCAGTAACAACTGGCTCCAGTCTTTTCGTCTTCTGCTTAAATTCAGTATATGCTTTCTGTCAAAGTACTCTGAGCAGCAACATACAGGCTGCAATAGATGTATGAGGAATGAAGTACTGCTAATTTGTTACCGCTTTCTTTTCATTCTAATTTGTTAATTAGCTAATTTTCAATATAATTGTAGTTATTCTAGACTTCAGTTTGCACCATTTAAAAACTTGAATTATCTATTGATTTTGGGGGGATGCAGAGCCTGTTAAATGCCCAGAAGAATGGTTGCCCTATGGAGGTCACTGTTTCATGGTTCATAGAGACCCCAAAGAATGGAGAGAAGCCCTAATTTCCTGCAATAAGAGCAATGGTAACCTGGCCAGTATCCACAACCCTGAAGAGCATGGCTTCATACTGTCTCAGCTTGGCTACAGTGAGTATTTCTACAGGGCAATGCTTGGTACAAATGGAGAGCTGTACTATTAGAAATCCTGCAGGATTTAAATAAAATAATTCTTGCTTGTTTTTTAAGAATATTTATAGGGAAGGCCGCAGATATATAGGTTATAAAAACCTGAAAGCAAAAAACCCACGAGAGGAATCATTATGGTCTTTTCATTTTCATTTTAATTCTTTTCATTTTGATTTTCATTTGTTTTTCACTGCATAAAATCACTTGAAGGAAATAACAGCTCTAGTCACTGCAGCATTTAAGTGGATTATCTGCATCAGACACCTTGTAGCTGTAGATACAGTAATGTACTTTACTGATAAAGCTGCCAAATCTAATTTCCTGCTGGTATTTCATTTTTAACTTCTTGAAAGAAGAACGTGAATTACATTTTAATATAAAGTCCTCTGTCTTTTAATACAGATGAATTTGCATGGCAACATTGTAATTTCAGGTAATCTCCATAAAATCTTTCTCCTATGGACTGTTTCAACTTGGGTAATAACACAGATTAATTTCTGTCCTTAGGAGCTGTGGATGAGCTGTGGATTGGCCTGAACGACCTCAACACTCAAATGTACTTTGAGTGGAGTGATGGGACTCCTGTGACATATACCAAGTGGTTGCCTGGAGAACCAACCCATGAAGTCACTGGCCAAGAAGATTGTGTCATTATGGCAGGAAAGGTGAATCATTCCACATGAATCATACAGTGCAGCACTGCACTATTTGAGTTTTGGTTATACTTCTAGGGACATTTTTAATGCCACTTAACATAGCTGCTAAGTTGCATAGAATCAAAGAACGTTCTCTTTATTCACTCAGACATATAGTTGTTCAAAATTACATTTAAAATGAAATTCCATATAACTAGTAAATGTTCATATCTGATTGTGAGTGTACATCATATGCTAAGCAAACCTTAACAGTCCAGCTTAACACTTAGCTTAACATAACCTCACCTCCAAGCTCAAATATTTGGAATCTATTAAAAAGTACAGATATCCACATTGAAACAGTATTTTGAAAAGAATGATAATGTTTCCAAAATAAAAAGGTTCTGCCTCACTGCTTTTCACCTCTTCCCAAACTGCACATAGGATGGATACTGGGCAGACAGTGCCTGTGACAGGAAGTTAGGCTACATCTGCAAAAGAGACCCACTACAAGGAGTTTCTGGAACAGAAAAGACTGATCCTGCCTGCTTGAAGGTAAGAAGAAAGCATAACCAAGAATCTGTTTAGCAAAATTTCACAAACTCCTCTTGACATTGAAGCTTTTGTTTTTTTTCTTCCCTAACAAGACTTATTCCACAACAAATTATCAGGGTGATAATTTTCACTACATTCCCATATAAGGAATAACAATAAGTCAGGCCTATTACCTCTCAGAACTTTCTGTGAAAGGCACTAAAGCCATTCTGTGGTTGCCTGCATATTTGTTATATTGTTCTGCAACCATTTCTGGTTTATTGAACATGTAGTAGGGACTGGTAACAATTTCTGGACTGTGCAGCATGATGCAAGATGATGACAAATCTCACTACTGAAGCCAAATCAAAACAATAAAATCATTTTCATAAGTGAATTTGTTTTGAGCAAGTTATTGTATCCTACTGCTTTTTTTCCTTCTTTTCCCTCTCTTTACTTTTGTATTTACTATTATTCTATATTTGGTAACCTTTCCCACAAGCCCATATGGGGAACGGAGCTGAGACACATTGTGCTCAATGGAGTTAAGCAGCAGCCAAATATTGAACACAGAGTTTATTTACCTTTCTTGGGTCCAGCAAGCAAATCTTGAAATGGCATAAAAGGGAAAAGTGGCTTGGAATTCAGCTGTAATTCTGAGGATTTTGCTCTTCAGTGTTTTTTATGTTACCTTTTCAGTCAGACTTTTTTGATGACCAGAAGTATTAAATCAACTAATTAGTCTATTTACTGTTCCTTTAGCCTTGAAAACATAGGAAACTTGAGTCAGCATCTCCAATACAGACTACTCTTTTTGGTTCTGAGCAAAGAAGAATTTTATTCGCCTGATTCTGAATGCACTCTCTCTTCTCTGTCCCTCTGACTTTTTTACCAGTAAAAAAATATCCATTATTTTCAAAAATGTGAGACTTATAGGCACTAAATCTCTTCTTTCTGCACTGAATGTTTGCTAAGCTGAATTTCCATTAGTACACTGGAATTGAAATTTATATATAAGCATGTTAGGTTATATTAAAAATATGTTAATTTATGTGTATTAATTGAAATTCAAGTACTAGAACATATGTTGTTTTTAATTGCAAGTTTATTTCATGTGTTTTTGACAGGGTTGGGAAAGACATGGTTTTTACTGCTACCTGGTTGGACATACTTCTGTAACATTTTCAGAAGCAAAGAAAACCTGTGAAAGGAGCAGTGGTTATTTAACAAGTATAGGAGACAGGTATGAAAAGTTTAAAAATTGTATATCGGATAAAATAATATTGGAATTTTAAAAAATAGTTGAGAACTTTTTTGAAAAACAAATAAAAAAAAAATAACCAACTGAAAAACCAAACTAAAAAAACTCAGAATATCCTTTTTCTGAAGAAAAAATAAAATAATAAACACAGTAAGGCTTTTTTTACTAAAAATAATTTATACATCAATGCTTTCTAGTACTTTGTAAGAACAGAAAACAGCAACTTCTGGTCTATAAGGAACAGTTTTTCAGTATAGCACAGCTTCACCCCCTATTGCAGCTGAATAACATATTGCCCATAAGAGGAAATTTAATGGAGATTCTATTCATTCTAGCTGTGTGAGGTCTGGATGCTGAGGAGTGGAAGATGGAAGGAAAGCTTGGCTTAGTCCTATCTGACTCCTGTCATTTCAGATATGAGCAAGCCTACCTGACCAGCCTCATTGGTCTGAGCTCTGAGAAGTATTTTTGGATCGGTCTCTCAGACATGGAAGAGCAAGGGATTTTCAAGTGGGTGACTGGTGAAGGTGTTCTGTACACAAACTGGAATGCAGCAATGCCTGGTACTCTACTGATGCTGAATGATTTTTGCCTTTTTCTTTTTATATTTTCTCCGTATTCTTTACTTGCATATCTGTAGCTTATTAGTAGTATTAGTGGTATTAGTAGTCACAGTACTTTTCCCTACCTTTTCCCTAACCAGAAGGACAAAACATATTCTAGAGCTCTGAGTCCCAGGGGATACAAGACCTCTATCCTATCTTGGTTCTTTCTGGGAACCAAGGCTTAAAAACAGCGCTTCAAGACATATTTTCATTAAAAAAGTTTAGTTTCCACCTGAAGGGGAAGGATGTTCATAAATCCATGTGCCCAGATAGGATCCATCCCAGGGTGATGAGGGAGCTGGCAGATGAGCTTGTGAAACCACTCTCCATCAGTTACCAGCAGTCCTGGCTCACTGGTGAGGTTCCAGATGACTGGAAGCTGGCCAGTGTGACACCCATTTCAAAAAGGGTGGGAAGGAGAATCGTGGTAATTATAGACCAGTCAGTCTGACCTCAGTACCTGGTAAGGTAATGAACAGTATATTGAGTATCATCACACAGCACACACGGGATGGCCAGGGTATCAGACCCAGCCAGCATGGGTAAGTTGTGCCTGACCAACCTGATCTCCTTTTATGACCAGGTGACCAACCTGGTGGATGCAGGAAAGGCTGTGGATATTGTCTATTTGGAGTTCAGCAAGGCCTTTGACACTGTCTCCCACAGCATTCCCTGGAAAAGCTGGCAGCCCAGGGCTTGGACATGAGCACTCTTTGCTGGGTTAGGAACTGGCAGGATGGCCCAGAGAGTGGTTGTGCTGCATCCAGCTGGCAGCCAGTCACCAGTGGTGGCCCTCAGGTGTCTGCGCTGTTCTGTTCAGTATTTTTACTGATGACACGGATGAGGGAATTGAGTCTTTCATTAGTAAATTTGCAGACAACACTAATGTGGATGCATGTGTCGATCTGTTGGAAGGGAGGATGGCTCTGCAGAGAGACCTGGAATGGTTGGATGGATGGAAAGAGTCCAATGGGATGAAGTTTAATAAGTCCAGGTGCCAAGTCCTGCATTTTGGCTACAATAACCTCTGCAAAGTTACAAGCTGGAGATGGTGTGGCTGGACAGTGCCCAGGCAGAAAGGGACCTGGGGGTGCTGGTGACAGCAGCTGAACATGAGCCAGCAGTGTGCCCTGGTGGCCAAAAAGGCCAAAGGCCCCTGGCCTGGATCAGCAATAGTGTGGACAGCAGGAGCAGGGGCATCATTCTCCCCCTGTACTCGGCACTGGTGAGGCCACACCTGGAGTGCTGTGTCCAGTTCTGGGCCCCTCAGTTCAGGACATTGAGATGCTTGAGTGCAACCAGAGGAGGCAACGAGGCTGGTGAGAGGCTGTGAACACAAACCCTGTGAGGAACAACTGGGGTTGTTTAGCCCCAGAAAAGGAGACTCTGATGTGACCTCATCACTCTCTACAACTTCCTGAAAGGTGGGGGCTGGTTCCTTCCTCCAGGCAGCACTGACAGAATGAGAGGACACAGTCTTAAATTGCACCAAGAGAAATATAGGTTGGATATTAGGAAAAGTTTTACAGAAGGGGTGATAGAGTATTGGAATGGTCTGCCAGGGGAGGTGGTGGAGTCACCATCCCTGGATGTGTTTACAAAAAGATTGGATGTGGCACTCAGTACCATGATCCAGTTGAGGTGCTAGGGCATGGGTTGGACTCAATGATCTTAAAGGTCTCGTCCAGCCTAGTGATTCTGTGATACTGTGGTTCAGAGAGAGTTGAACTGGGGGAAATTACCTCACCTCTTATATCTCTAATTGATGGTTTTTATCAATTATGCTAATTGGCTAAACTTATAAAACTGAATTCACCCTGTGGTGGGGTGGGAATCTTGTGGGTATGTTCCATATCTTCTCCTGGAGGCCTCCAATAAAGACCAGCCTTTATATTACCTCCTATATTAGTATTATCTTGAAAGTGTGTTGTTTCATTTCTAGGTTCTTTAAAGTATCACTACCACTGGACTAAATCTATTCTACTAAAGAGCTCCCTAATTCTAAACTGTTCTCCAATTTTGATAAATCCATGGTGACACATATGAACATTCTTCCTTTGAAACTGAAGTGTCTTCAATACATGTACTTGGCATCAGTGAGGCTGCAAATTGAATCTTGGGTTCAGCTTTGGGTCCCTCACTACAAGAAAAATACAGAGATGCTGCAGTGTGTCCAGAGAAGGTCAACAAAGCTGGTGAAGAGTCTGAAACATGAGTCTAACGAGGAGAGGCTGAGGGAGCTAGGGTTGTTTAGCCTGAAGGAAAAGAGGCTCAGAGGAAACTTTATCACTCTCTACAACTGCCTGAAAGGAGGTTGTAATGAGGTGAAGATCAGTCTCTTCTCCCAAGTAACAAGTAATAGAGGAAGAGAAAATATCCTCAAGGTGCATCAGGAAAGCTTTAGACTGGATACCAGGAAAGATTTCTTCACAGAAGGGATGCTCAGGCCTTGGAACAGGCTGCCCAGGGAAGTGGTTGAGTCACCATACCTGAAGGGATTTACAAGATGTGAGGATGTGTAGATGTGGCACTGATGGGCTTGGTGGTGCTGTATTAATGGCTGGACTCTACAATCTTACAGATATTTTCCAACCTAAATTATTCTATGATTTTTCTATGACGCTATGAAAATATTTATTTTCTGATTCCTCATTGTTTCCAAAAGCAAAATCAAACTGAGTGGGAAGGATGCCTTGATGATGGGCAGCCAAAGCCTTGCCACGAGTGGCAGAGGAAAGAGGCAGGCCAGGAGCTGTTTATGCACTCAAAGGGAAGGGACAATGATGAAGGACTTGCTGGTTTCCTCTTTTCACAAAGCTCCTCCTCTGAGTGGACACTACACTTTATTACTTCAAATAGTCTTTTCTAAATTAATTACATGAGCCATAAAAATGTCAAAAGAGCCTCTTTAAAACACATTCCAACTTCCTTTTTTTATCTCACAAAGGGAAGGAAGCTGGTTGTGTTGCCCTTAGAACTGGAACTGCAGCTGGACTATGGGATGTTAAGAACTGTGAAGTAAAGGCAAAATTTCTCTGCAAAAAATTAGCTGAAAAAGTCACTGTTCCTGTTGCTTCTGAAACCATTTCTGATTCAAAATGTCCCTTGGGTTGGGATACAAGCAATAACATGAATTCATGCTTCAGAGTAAGTATTGGTTTTTGCCATAAGCCTACCTGGAAACAGGAGAGCACCAAATAGATGGGTAATCTAAACACCACAAATAGCACAATGTAGCAAGCTTTTACACAACTGTTCAAATATCACTGCAGTTTTCATTCTATCAGTGATAAGTAAGGTTATCCAATTACTTTTGAATCCATATTACAATGGATAATTGTAATGGAAGGTTTACTTATATTTTCTTATGCTAGGTGGCCAGATTTATTTTTAGCACACTGAAAACACAGTGTTCTACCTGCATCTACAGGGTTTTGTGAGGGAAGAAGACCAAAAGAAAACATGGTTTGAAGCCCGAGATTTCTGCAGAGAAATAGGAGGAGACCTGGCTGCCATTAGAAATGAAGAAGAACAAACAGTCATAGAAAACTTAATAAAGTAAGAACTGTCTAATAATTGAAATTTTGGTGTAACAACACATGATGCAGTAATAAATAATAATACTCTAGTTTTGCTCCTGAGAGAATTATAAATCTATCTGGTTTTCACCGTAACAATAAGAAAAATAACTGAGAAAATATCTCATATGAGTAATATGTTTTCAAAGAAATTTTTGGAGCTCCTAAAACGTGTCAAAATCTGCAAACATTTTAAATTCAGGTAAAAACCAACACAACAACGTTTCTTGAATGCATCTCCACAGTACTAATTCTAAGTTTGTTTAGTGGATCATCTTGAAACCAAATTTAGTCTTCCAGTATCCCTGAAAATTTTTTTTCTGAGGAAAAAAACCAATATAATTACAACATCAATGTAGAAAAACAATGTGCTGCATTTTCAATATAGCCATTTGCAGAGCAGGAAATTTTAAGGTGTGAACTTTGTGTACTTGCCAATGGAAGTTTTCTGACCAACAGTACTTTTTATTTTAAAATTTCTGCATTTGAAGTGTTCAATAAGTGTCAAAGTTATTGTCCCACATGACTTATAAAATTAAGCAGAGCTAACAACATATATCCTCTTTCACTATACATTTTTTCACACTCTAGAAAGAAATCCCCATCATTTCAGCCTTTCTGGATAGGTTTGCACTGTTTGGATCCTGATGGAGGGCTTTTCTGGAGTGATGGTTCTCCGGTGAGTGTTTCACCATGCCAGTTTCTTTCTGGTCTGACTTTTTTTCTGTTGGAGAAGTTTCCATGACTGGTGTGTATGAAAGCTGTGTAAGAATTTCCAAAAATGTCTATTTTGCAACTGGGTAACTCTGAATCGTTATTCGTCATACTGGATTGGAAAAAACAAAAGAGGCCAGTAAACCCTGAGGTTATACCATTACAAAAATGATAATACAAAGGACTACTTTCAGCTACAGAAATGATTATCCAAGTCACAAATATGTAAGAATGGTCTCTCCTCATTTTTGTTAGTCTCTGGTGATAAATTGCCATGTTATTTTTTCCCGTTCTTTATTTATCATTTCATTTGATTCCAGTTTTTGTGGGACTGCTACAGTCTGTTTGATGCTGCATAAACTCAGAGCCTTTCTTTCCTCTTGCAGGGTGTTAGTAGTTACTTCAATAGCTCACATTGGCTTCACAGCCAGAGGAGGAGGAAAAGGAGTGGTTGGGAACTTTTGCTCTATTTCTCATTCCTTACAGAGTACAGTTTTTTCCCCTGTAGATGAAAATAAAAACCACAGGTGTGTTTTCTCTGTAGATGAATTATAAAGCAAAACATGATTTGTATGATCCTGCATTTCAAGATTGCGGAGCAATCAAAGAAGGCCCTTTTTCATCATGGATTAAGGAGCACTGTGAATACAGTCATAACTGGATTTGTGAAATAAAGAAAGGTAGGTTACTTTTTACTCTAAACTCAACTTAGGAAGAAATTCAAGCTGAATCCACTCTATTGTAACAGGAAGCTCTACAAGTTACATACTGGTAGCAAGTGCTGTTGATTTCACAGGAATTTTGCAAACAGAAAAGTAGGTCAAGACATATAAATACCTTTGGAATACAAGATTTCAGATGTTAACAATAAACTTTGTGTTTCATTAGAAAAAGTATATTCCATGTAAGCTTTACAAAATTACACTTCTTTATGTAATGGTATAGTAATAGAAAATATGATGAAAACAATCTCAAGAGTTTACTTTGCTATATTCACTGCTCTGCACAAGAGCAGATTTTTGTCAAAACAGAAGTTCTGACTGAGGGAAGAAGAGAGGACTACCATTTGACAAAAAGAAAAAAAAAAAAGAAAAATATTTTTTTAAAATCATATCCTTTGTGAACTGAAACTTCACTCCTCTGCTCAGATGTTGGTACACAACAACAAAGTAGTCACCTACTCTAAATTAAACAACACTGCCAGCATCACAGAATCAGTCTTTTTGTAAGATGACATGTAATGACAAGCCTGTAACAACAGGCCTGCTGCAACAAAAAGATGGTAATGAAAAACTTCAAAATACTTAATACTTTAAGACAGGGTCACATCTTCCTCTCATACTCGTAGAAAAATCTTCCCTACTTCTGTTTTTTTCTCAGCTACTGCTGGGGAAAATATGCAGTGAAATTAGAGAGGACTCAATTATAACTATGTGTTGGGATACATATTTTACTTCCCACAGTAACCACAATGTTTCTTTGGTGGCTCCCTGGGCTCTCACACACTACTTTCAATGGCTACTTTTCTAAAAAATATAATTTCTGTGCTGCTGAATTATTCAGAACAATTTTCTAACCAAGGCGCATAGTCTCAGCTTCTCATACTTAAAGTAATAGTCATAGACATATATCTCAGAGAGATGTTGTGAAGATATTTTTCCTGGTGAGCTCCTTTGTGAGTCTTCACCTGCATAATCACCACAGCTAAAAATCTTTAGCAGAAGTGTCAGTAGTAGCTGTTTACTGTTAATTAGTGGTAGCATATGAATGGCAGAAATTACAGCCTGAAGAAATTGCTATCATTAGTCAGCAGTGCATAACGGCGTGTTGAAAGATGCTGAAATAGACAGAATGCTTCATACTTCCAGAGCAGATACATTACAGTTTTTTCTTCTAAATCTTGCAACCATTTTCTTTTTAAGCTTGTGACCCATCATAAAATAGATTATTTTTAAAGGCTGACATATTTCTTTTTTTAACCCAAGCATATGTTCTCACACTTAGTAAAATGTAACTACACATACAGCAACATAAACATTGCAATAAATTCCTGTGGGGGGGAAAAAAACCCCATAGAATCACAGAATGGTTTGAGTTGGAAAGGATTTTAAAGTTTTAGTTCCAACCCCCAACTTTTGACCAGGTTGCTCAAAGCCCCATTCAATTGGCCTTGAGATTATAAAGGTGACATTTGTTTTACATTTTTGTAGCTTTTGGCCTTGCATGTTTAGAGAAACATTGCTCCAATATCACACTCCATGTGATGTGGAATTTTTTTGTTTAAATTATTTTTCAAAATGTGGCAATGTAATTCTTCCCAAAGCAGCTACATAGAAAAAAAAGTTTAACAAACAAATCAATACTAATAAAATGTTAAATATAAATTATAAAAATAAATAATAAATATAAATATATGTAAAAAAGCAAAACTATGTGTAATATTTGAATTTCTTTTTCAAATACAAGATAATGTCTATAAAGAATTGTTCCAAGTCTACCAACACTGGAGTGTTTTCTCTATTAAGTGCTCTTTCAGAAAAAAGTATTCAATCAGACTAACTTCAGCCATCCAATTTACGTAATATTCAAGATATGCTTATCAAAAATCTACCAAGACACAGGCCTGTAATGCATCTTTTGTACCCTGAACATCCATTTTTAACTTTGCACCAAAGATGCTAAATAAATATATTTTGCATTGAATATATAAAATGTGAAAAGTTAATAGACATAAAAATAATTTCCACTAATTGAACACTTATACTGATTCAATGATTGGGAAAAATTTTACATCATCTTTTTTTATCCCATTTCATTACAGGGACACCCTTGAAACCAGAACCTCTGGGCCCTTCTACCAGTAAGCTTCTGTTTATTTTCACTTACCTAAAGGGTGGTGGAATGTAACACCACCAGCTTTGCATAAGAACTGAGGAGAATTCTGATATTTCTCTTCTGGATTGCAGCATATGAAATCACAGAAGATGGCTGGATTGTAAAAGGAGACAAACAATATTTTTTCAGCCAAGAAAAGACCTCTATGGAGAAAGCCAGAACGTTCTGCAAAAACAATCGTGGAAATCTTGCTACTATTGGAAATAATAATGAAAGAAAATTTTTGTGGAAATACGTAAGGAGAAATTTTGTTATGTTATACACTGTATGGCTATATACTCTTTGTACATATTCTCCTCTTGTGAAGTACAGAAGAATGTGCTTGTTGCATAATATTACCACTTTTACCAAATATTACTACTACTAGAATTTTATTAGGATTAGGTTTAAATATTCTATGAAAAAATATTTATTCTGCTAAATGAATCTTCACTTTAGGAAATAAAACATGTAAAAGAATTTACTGTTTGTAAAATTGAACTGAATGGAGTTCTGAGCAAATACCTACTGTGCAATGAACAGGCAGAGTAGATGTATTCTCAGAAAACACTGAAGGAGTGTTTCTGCCTGAAGGAGGCAGGGTGGTTGCCTCTTATCTGAATATCATATGCTAGAATATATTACACATAGATTGAGCCAGCTGCCAGTGTAGCTTTGATAGTCCTATCTGGAGGTCATGTTGCTCTCCAAAATAGCTTTTCAAACAAAGGCTTAGACTGTTCCATGTTACAGTGATCGTTCCAACAGCCCTTCATGGATTATTACAGTTTCCTTGTACCACAGCTGAAGCACAGCAGGGGAATGCTGAGAACTTAATAGCATGAATGGTACCTCAAACCTCTGCCATAATCCTGTTTGGTTTACTAATACCAACTTAGCCACACAAACACCTTTCTGAGTCACACTATTAGATGTTTGCTTCTATTGTGTGAGAAGGGATACAACAGGAGAAGAACTCAGACAGCTTGAGACACATGAAATATATAGCTGCTTAAAACCAGGAAAGTATTAAAAATTTTATACTAAATGTTTTTCCTCAAGTCTTCTTTGACTTTTTAAATTGAGAACAGAATTTTGAAAGCTTTGATCATACCAGTAATTCAACCAAAAATGGGAATGTATCAGTAAAAACAACAGAGCAAAACTCTAAGTTGTATGGTGTCTCAGGTGACTGTGCACAATCATTTAAAGAATATGTATTAATTTCTTTGTTTCCTCAGCAAAAATCCATACTTTTTTTCTTTTATTAGATGACTAATAAATATTGGAAAACGCCAATTAAAAATAACTTTTTATGTTTAGATCTTAAGAAATGGCAAACTGAACTCATATCTCATAGGATTAATCCAGGATTCTGATCAACAGTTCAGGTAGGTAAATAAACTACATCAAGAGCCATAAAAAGCAGTTGTAGGAATATTGTATTGTCAGAGTTCCTTCTGGAGCAACCACTGCAATGGAGTTAAATGCATATTCAGAGAATGATAATGCATGTTGAAATGTGTGCCCTCCCTTGGTTAAACTACATTGCACAAAAACAGTTGTAAATGGAATTTTTGTATGCTAGGAATATGTCGATAATATTTGTTAAAAGTAAAGGTATTTTTGACTTGATATGCAGGGATTTCATTATCTAAGATCTTTTAATCCTAATGGAAACTCAATTTACAGACAGACTCAGATGTAATTTTTTAAAAAAGGAAAATTTTTCTCAATTGTTTCATGGTCATTGTCTCACCAACCACTACTGTTTTTCAGTTGGATGAGTGGAAGCCCAGTGCATTATGCAGCTTGGGCACAGGGTGAGCCAAACTTCGCACATGCTCAAGAAAATTGTGTGGTTTTAAATAAAGAAGATGGTGAGTTACACAACTCCAGTTTTTGAAGTAATTTTATGCGTGCTACTCTTCTAGTGTTAAAAATGTCTTACCAGTTTTCACCCATTCTTTCCCAGCAAGTTTGAGAAATATTCATAACAAAAATAATCATT
The DNA here is from genome assembly GCF_001522545.3 of Parus major. Lineage (NCBI taxonomy): Eukaryota > Metazoa > Chordata > Aves > Passeriformes > Paridae > Parus > Parus major. The sequence goes on along the minus strand of NC_031769.1, from coordinate 19,673,223 downwards.
ATACTTGAGGTTTCTTCAGGGGCCATATCATCCATAAAAATGGAATATTGATTTTAACAAGGAATGCAGCAGCAATTTGATCACTGATGTTTTAGCTGCACAAAAAAAAATATTCTCTTCAAATCAGCAGCAATGTTAACAAAATAACTATAATTTGATAACACTTATTTTAAAATATTTCTTAGAAATAGAGAATATTGTAATATAATATTTTTAAAATATATTTTTGAATACTGAGAGAATTGATTTAATAATAAGAGAATAGTTAGTATGAGCATAGAAAATATATGGAATTTCACATTCTGCACTCACACAGTGATAAAGCATTACTTTACACTTGCACCTTTCAGTTCAACAGAGCTGTTTGGGAGGGTTCCACTGAGAGGCCATCTTTTCTGGCCACTTCTCCCCCAGTCACAGCAGGACCAAATGCCCCTGTATACAGTGACAGTAGGAGGTAGAGTTGAGCTGATGCAGGTTATTCCACATTCCCAGGCACATTGCTTCTGAACTTAAAAGCCCAGAAACCAGTTCCCTTTCCCACAATCTTTCAATCATATTCCATGTCTTAGCACCTAAACTTCAACTGATTTCAGGCTTGTGGAATGATGTCAGCTGTGGTTTTTCCAATGGCTATATCTGTGAGAGGCACAGAAGTTTTTTAAATGCAACCCTCCCTTCAGCAGTACCTTCAACTCCTGGAGGATGTCCTGCAGACTGGATTTTATTTAAAAATCAGGTATGATACTTTCATCTAAGCACAATGATATTACTGCTTGGGAAGGTACTTAAAGATATACTAGAGGCCTTTTGTCTCTCAGACCTCTTTTTTCAGTTGCATTAAAAAATGAACCTGTTGGCTAATTACTGCAAAATGGTGGTTTTACAGATTTTTAATTGTTTTCTTGAGAAGCAGTCATCTGAGGCACAGTGGGAAAACTTTCACATTGTATATATGTTTCAAATAATTGAAGAAGTGAATTAATTTGAAAGCATCAGACATAGCACAAAATTAGTCATTTGAGATGGAACAAATCAGAAATAAGACATTTTTTTTCAAAACAGGCTTCAATGTAATGCTTGCCTCTTTCCCAAAAGGACAAACTTGATGTGCTTGTTAAGTGAGGGTTCTATTTCCTAATATAAACAGTACTGTTATAAAGGCACACATGGATATTACACCAGGTGAGTTTATGACAGGTTACAGTCATCAAAGTTGTTATTTTCCACAAACCTTGCAAAATAATTCTCCGACTGTGCTACTGGCATGGCACAGAGCAGAGAGTGAGCTGCAAACATGGAGAGGGCAGATGAGACATACTCATAATTATAAGAACCTTTGAAGGTGAATATGTATTGGTAATGTGATGGCTACACACTTTTTAAGAAATTAATCATGTACTTCCATTATTAAAAGAGCTGTACAATGAAGAAGGCTGAATACACACAAGAGTACTCTGATCACAGAGACTGGGTCAAAAAGATTTTTCCATAAAGTTCCAGCAATTCCACACATGGGCTGGGCTTTTCCTACAGTGTTAGCTCTTTGTCTTTGACTTGTGGTGGTGAATAGCTTCTTGAAATCTCTGAGTTAACTAGAACATTAGATTCTCATCAGATTCCTACTGTGGTTTGTAAATAGCTATTTGAGTTTTGTTGTGACCTTGTCAGTCCCTTATAGAAAGTTAGAAAGCAAATTTAAAATGTGTAAATAGCTTTGACTTGGCTCCAGATCCAAGTTAACTTTGAAAAAATATTTGGGGGTCTGAGAGGCTGATTTTAATTACACTAGTGTAATTCATATCTAAATTCTTTGTGCTGTCACTCTAACAGTCTATACTTATTTTTCCATAGTGTTACAAATTTTTTGGCTCCGGCTTTGATTACTGGAATACTGGAAGAAGAGTTTGCATGAACCTTGGAGGAAACTTGGCAAGCATACATAATGAAAAAGTTCAAGGTATAGTGCAACAGCCCCTTAGGTAATAGAGAGCTTTTATTCTATATAAAGTGGTCATTTCCTGCAAAGGCAAGTGTCAGTATGAAAATATATGCTTTTTATAATTTGTATACTCAACATTGACTATATTGCCATGGCATGAAATGTTTTTAGAACTGACAATCTGTTTGGGGAATGCTAGTGATGCTAAGGATTGCTTCCTCATGTTTCATGCAAAGTGTCTTACATTATTTATGGGCACAAATTAGGATAAAATTAAAAATCCAGATCTGGCATTTGTAGCTTTAGGCACAGAAGAAAAACCAGAATGCATGTTCTGTTTTTGCCAGAAATAGAATAGGATATGCTTCTATACTTCTGCCTAAATTCTGCAACTTAATTTAGCAGAATGTCAGAGAACAACATATTTTCACCTTGCCTATGTTCCCTGCCTTCCATCTGCAGCTGTACATAGCCACATATTTTCATCAGTCAAGTGGCTCATCCTGACTGCAGAAATAAGTGAACTCATTAGATATCATGGTGGTCAGACAGGCTTTTTATTTTTTCTTTCCTCTTTCCAATCTTCCTTCATTGTTCTCTAATATTTTGACACTTTGAGGTTTTTCACAGGCAAGGGCTTGGCATAACCTTGAAATAATGAGCTCAGATAAATTTCTGATCAAATGTAATTAAAATATTTTTACAAGACTTTAATGAACAAAACAGTTAAGTATTTGTTTATGATTTGATATTTTGACTGATCATCTGACACTTTAATCTTCTCTGTTGGCTTTTTTTCCTAGCTTTTCTTACTTACCACTTGAAGGATGCTTCAAATGATCTTTGGATTGGCTTGAATGATTTGCTCAGTGAACTCAACTTTGTTTGGTCTGATGGAAGTGCTGTCTCATATACAAACTGGGATAAAGATTCTCCAAAACTTGTAGAACCTATTTTGTATGACAGTCTGCATCCAGAAGATGGCCAAAATCGGCTGCAGGTAAATATTGCTTAGTGTTTACCATCAAGTGTAAATCTGAGGAGAAGCACCACTTCCAGTAAGCAGCTCACTTCACTACAGACATTTTCCCAGCCTTCTCCATTGGTTGGACATCTGTCTTTACACTGGGACTCACTGGGACTAGATATAAAACCTTTCAATGTTTGAGTATTCTAGATATTTCAGAGCATAAAATAGAATTGCTGTAATTTTGTGAAAGTATTTGAAAAAATTGCAGCAATGAACTGATTGAATAAAAATTGGATATATTGAATTAAGCTTTCTTTTTCATAGTAAATTGTTAGTTTTTCAGAGAACATAAATACAACATTCGAATTTTAGAAGTTAACACACCATTATTTTCATGTCTATGAAGGAAGGAGAAGAGGATGCAAGAGAAAAGAGTTCAGCATTTTAACTTCTTCCCTTTTTAAATTTGTAATTGAATTACTAAGGGCCAATAGATGTCAACTACTTTCTAAGCCCATCAAACCCTCTCCATTGCCAGTGCTTAAATTAAACTTCATAATGCAGTAAATAAAATAGGATTTTACATAATCATACCAATACAGACAGATTTACACACGCACATTACCATTTCTATATCTTGCTTTTCTAACTTGCCCTTCACAATATGTCATTCCACTCACTGTCCATTCTCCCATCATTTTGTGTCCGTACCTTTAGAGAAGCCAGGGATCTGGACAACCAGATTATCTACACCTGAGCCAATTCATGCTGCTCTTGCCCATGTAGCCATTGGTCAAGGCATGCAGGAAGACATAAATGACACTGCACAATCCATAGCTCCACTGCTGCTCTAGTAATACTAGAAAATACTAAGCAGGAAAAAAAAAAAAAAGTGTAAAGGTACATCCTACTTTTCTTCTTCACTTTCAAGACACTAACAGCTCTCTCCTTCAGAGGATCCTTTTCAAAGGCCCAAAGGCTCAACAATTACCCCGTGTCAGCTTAGCAGAGGAGACTGCAGATTGTAAAAAGCTTGACATCTCAGCTTCTCAAGCTGATCTCATGTAGCTGAAAGAGAAATTCTAAGAACTAGAGCTGATGAGAGCTCTGCCAAAGACTGTAATCTAGGTGATTTTGTCAAGAATCAGCACTATTTATAGCTGTCTTTGCAGGTGAAATATGAAGCACAACCTCCATTTCATTCTTATTCAAAACCTTACTGAGTCACTTATTAGTGGGGACAGATATTGTGGGGAAAAGTTCTTAAAAATAATAATGCCTTTCAAGTATTTCTCCTGGAAAATAACTAAATGAACAAGCAGGATGAGCAGAAGAGTGTACAACAGGGGAGCTGGCCACCACAAGGGAGGTCAGAAAGGACAGAGAAGGATGAACGAAAGGTATTTCTAGAGTAGTGACACATCCTACAACATCAGAACCAAAAAACAACCAAACCTGAAACTGCTCAGTTATAGTACTTTCTTTTATAACTTCTAATATTCATGTATATTCTTTTCCTTGTTTTTAACAGTTTGATTGCGTTTCCCTGAAGAGAGGTCCTGCTGATGACACAGGAAAATGGAATAATGAGGAATGTTATAACTACAGAGGGTATATATGCCAGAAGGATAGTGGTGAGTTCTGTATTTTTAATCTTGAAAATGATAAGGATTAAAACAAATTTTCTTGTTTAACATACTTTATTTCAGTTTAGTTTAGGTTTTGTTTTGTTTCATTTTGTTTTGGTTTATAGGTAAAGAATCAGTAAAACTTAAGGGCCCATTCTGCCTCCCACTGTTACTCAGCAATGTTTTTGAGAAAACATAGCAGACTATAAGAAAAGAAAATTATTTTATGTTTAAAAGTGTAATTTAATAGATGAAGCCCAAAAATATTTGAATTATAATGTTCATATTGACCTGTAGGATATCAAAACTAGTAAGTTTAACACTTATCCATATAAACTTCATAGTCATTAAGCTGCAAGGAGTATTTTTAAAAAAAGCAGGAAAGGTGTGTTATTTTTGAATGATGAGGTAAATTTACCTCTGCCGTATAAAATACTGTGCATTTATTGATTCAAAATTGCCAGAGGCTGAAAATACATTTCTTTTATCAGAACTGTTGTTTTGATGTTATACTTAATTATAAACAGCTAAGAAGATCTTCCATTCCATTACTCATTTTATATTAGGTTTGTAAATAATGACAATGTTACTCAATTGCTCAAGTCAAATATGTGACTCCAGATTTAACTGCTCATAGGGCGTATTTTTTCCTTTTTCCTACAGATCCAAAACTTTTTAAATCACCAGCAACAGTGCTGGACTTTGCTTTTGACCCTTCTAATGGGATTAGCTATTCTGTCACTCGTTCCAAAATGAGTTGGGAGGAAGCACACCAAAACTGCAACAACAATGCCTCAGAACTTGCCAGCATTTTAGACCCATATAGTCAGGCTCTGTTGTTCCTACTTGCGGACGAATATGGAGAGCCTCTGTGGATTGGTCTTAACAGCAACATGGTAAGAACAAATACATTGCATACAAGCAGTCAGGCTGACACAGGACCTGATTTCACTGTATGATCTTGTTGCTCATTGGGATTCCTGCCAGCATAGTGCTGCAAACAGCATGTTATATCAGTGTAACAGCCATTTGCACTGGAATTCTTCCAATAAGACTCATAGAGACTTCCTTTAGCACAAGGAAATGTTCCTGTAAAACCAGTATACAACAATGTAGTGTGTTGTTTGGAGCAGTTTAAACTACCTTGGATATAAATTGTAAAATCTCCTACATTTTAAGTTTATTTTAATCTAAAAGTGATCCCAGGCACAATATACATCCTGTCCTCCTGCCATGTCTTTATGTACCTCAGTGATCAGTGGTCACACACCTGACACCCAAGGAGAAACGATTTTTATACGTGTGTTGATGCTCACACATTTTACTAGAGTGGCCTTATTTATGGTAGCAATAACAAATTACAGCTGTGAACAGAAACTGGGTAAATATTAGTAAAAGGAATATGGAGGCTATATCATATGGTACATATTGACCAAAGGCCAAATTGACCAAATTTTTTTAATTTGAAAATGTAATTGGCATAATTGCTCCCATTAGAAGTTAGAACATTATGGAAAAACAATCCTTTCTGTTTGTGAGATGTCTAGATCAGTTTTATGGCAGGAGAGGGTGAACATTTGGATGGTAGGCGTGTTTTGACATGCTGCACTCTTCAGCATGAATCACAGCCACGATAACTGCAACAAAAGCAATGGTGATCACAGCTGCTTAAGAGCACTCCTACACACGCTCCCATTCTCTATGCAGACGTCTGGGTGGCCATTCCAACACAATCTCTTACCTGACTCCTAGTTTCATGCCTTTTCTCATGTCCTCTTTATTTTTTTCCCTTCCATTTCACAATGCTTGAAAAAATGCTCTGAATTAATGTTGGATATTTTTTGGAGGTGTTCATATTTGTGGATGACAGACACTGTACATTTCAGTTACCATTTACAAGCTGAGAAGGGGCACTAGTAAGCAGATGATTCTACACTGCTTATGTGAGTCCTCTTGAGGATCCTGTATAGTAGCTATGTCACTGTAAGCAAATATGAAATTACCATATAGATTTTACTTCCAGACCAATGGCAAGTATCAATGGATTGACAGGTGGAGATTAACTTACAGCAAGTGGGCCAGTGAAGAACCAAAGCAGACATTAGCATGTGTATACCTAGACACTGATGGCACCTGGAAGACAGCTTCCTGCAAGGAAAAATTATTTTCTGTCTGTAAAAAATCAGATGGTGAGTAACTCCATACATGCATCTTGACTAGAGGCAGTATAGAGTAATAAGTTACTGGAAAAATACTTTATACTGTATACATGAAGACAGGATTATAACTAGTTCTAAATATTCACCTGAATTCTTTCCAAAAGTTAATGGATTCATAGTAATTACCAAAAGCCTAAGAACCAAAGGATTGACTATTCATTCTTTATACTATTCATTCTATTAAGAAAAGTAATTGACTTGCTATAAGATCTGTTTTCATAAGGCTTTATATGAAATTCTGTATCCAGGTTGGGGTACAAAAGTTTGAAAAGCTTCTCGGTCAGCTAGGGTTTTCTGATGACTGGGTAACAATCATGTAAAGAAAAGACTGGAGTTGGACAGAAGACTAAGAAACCAAAGACTACAAGAAATCATATTATCAATACTAAATATTAAAAAATTAGTCTTATGGGATGGAATTTATTCTTTCTATGTGTCTGATATGAGTTGGAAAGGTTAAATACAGCACTGAAAACCTTCTAATTTTATCGATACAGAAGTCTTTAGTAAATACTCTGGACAGATCAATGAATCTCCATCACCACAGCTTGCTAAGAACAGACAGGACTAATATCTGTTAAAAAAATATATCAGCTTCATGTCATCTGTGAGCACAATGATAAAGTAAATAATCCCTTGGAAAGCCTTCCAAGCACAAACTTGTATAATTTATATGAAGATAAGCATAAATATGTTTTCAAAATTTAGCTGCATTCTTGAACTTTTCAACTTGATGGAAGATGTTGAATCATAAGCAAATTTAAAATTACATGCCAGATTATGTTCCAAGATGTTTTAATTTGACAAAAGTGCTCAGAATTCATATATAATGTCTCTTTCCACTTCATGATTCTGGAATACTCAAGCTCAGTATTTCTTATCAGGGAAAGAAACAGACTGTAGAAGACCTAGAGGAAGAAAATGTAATTTTTCAGAACATATAATTTAAATTCCATCTGCATTTATCTACCCATCCAAAATCTTCCTATTATATCAGTCACTATGGAATGTATTCAGGATGCAGTTTAATAAAAAATCCTGCAAACTATGCATAGTTATACCAACACTTTCATTCACAGTTTCTACTATAAGGTTTTATAAGGTTTTGATACTGTCAAATCACATTGTTAAGTAAATATGAAGAGAAAATATTGTCTCAAAGAAAATATTGAACCATATTCAAGCTCTTCTTAGAACAGGCTTCATTTCCTGTAAGATTACAAACCTAACATAGTCGTTTAGTTTCGTCATACTAGTATAATGGGAAGAACAAGTTATATAAAGCAGCTGGACTCCAACTACTTGATCTCTTATCAGTAATGGCCCCTACTGAACCCCCACAACTTCCTGGAAAATGCCCTGAATCAAGAAGACACAAATCTTGGATACCTTTCTCTGGCCACTGCTATTACTTTGAGGCCTCCAAGAAAAGAAGCTGGTCTCAAGCTCATGAGGAATGTGCCCGACTAGGTGAGTATTTAGTCTTAGAAAGATTGATTATGAATTAAACACATAAAATAATGGATAACGTTGATAACCAAATCTCAAATAAAGTTAAAACTTCACATTTAATTTTTTTTTGGTTGCTTTTGCAAGCGTGATTTTGAACAGTAAAAGTAATCTGTCAGAGACAGCAGCATCTCATATCTCAATATCAGGTGAAATATGAGTACCTCAAAAATATTAAATTCCTAAAAGTTTTATGGCAAAAAGTAATTAGGCAGGGTGATAAACACTTTTACATACATACTAAGGCACAGGCTGCAGCATTGGCTTTCCCTTCCCCAAACAAGAGGGAGTCACACACAGTGTAATCCAGGAGACATAAAGACATAGGATAGTGGTGTTTGTTAGTTCCAGGGCACAGTTCATTAAGGGGATCTCACAGTCTGGACAACAAATGAGATGCAGGAGCTGTTTATCTTTCATGAACTGGTAAAACACAGCCAGCCATGCAGTTTCTGCTCTGAAACAGCCCCATGCTGCCTCCATGGAGAGAAGAGCAGTACCTTCATCAGGGAAGGGAAAAGACACTTTGCTCCACATTTCTGAGAACTGGTGCGATGCAACATATATTTCAGTGTGAGTAAGAGTAGGAAACATTTCTAAAGGCACTTCCTCATAGATCTGAAAACATTGACCTATAACTGAGCAAGCAGAAAAAGTAGCTTAGCAAAGGTGTTTTGCTGTACAGCTGTACGACAACAGAATTCCTGGAGTGGTTTTGCAGAAAGATAAATCACATAACTACTACAAAAAGTCAACATTACAGTAATAACCAGGATGAAAGGTTACAATTGGACACTGCTCCATGGTCTAAATTCCTACACTTTTGCCTGCCTGTTACCCGCTGGCCAGGCCAGGAAGGCGGCCATTTCCTGATGATTCCAACACAACTCTGTGTATTTGCAATGCCAGGGTGTATAGCAATTATAAATCAACTTCTGGACATCTTATGGACTGAAACCTCCATCTGTTGACATATCCTACCTAACCTGTTATCATCAGGCACTGCCAAAACTGCTGCCCAGCCACTTCAGGTAAGGGACAGAGCTGTAGTGGCAACAGGCACGGTGGTGACTACATCACTTGTATCTGTTTCAGGCTACCAGCACCACAGTCTGGGATTTGGTCAGACCTATCCGAAAGTATTGCAGGAGAGCAATTATTCTTCTCTAAAATACCAAAGACTAAAAAAAGTCAGAAAATTTGAGAAAATCCATATAATTGTGCAGATTTACATCCATACAACATACAGTCATGCTCAAAAAAGAAAATACCATACAGTGATATAATAACCACAATAAGAGCAGTGAATAATACAGAAGAGTTGGTCTTTTATATACTTTTTCATATTTTTTATGTGTTTATTGACTTGAGCTCTAAGAAATGAGCCACTGTGATGTGTTCTGTAATATTTTTTTCAGGTGCTGATTTGGTATCAGTAGGAGACTACAGTGAAACAAACTTTCTGTCAGAAACCATTAAGATACTCCATGGAAAATCACTGAACTTTTGGGTAGGGCTAAAGAAAGGTGACAGAGGTAATATTTTTCATCATTTGTTGCCCTATCAAATGAAATCACATGTTATGTTAAAAAGAAATCAACTTTGTACACTTGAAAGCGTATATATATATATATATATATATATATATATATTACACAAAATTTACTTCGAAGTATGCTTAAATATGCTTAAAATTATAATTGAAACATTTAACTAGATATTCATGTTATAAATTTTTGTTTTCTCCATTACAACTCATTCTATTTGTCTACATCCATGCATTTTATACATATATGTTATTTTTTAATATTAGAACAGTGGGAATGGACAGATAAATCTGCAATGGATTTTGTCAACTGGCAGTTGGGAGAACCATCAAACAAAAGGCTTAAAGACTGTGGAGAACTATGTGCATTGTCTGGCTACTGGAAAGCCAACCTCTGTTCTTTCAAAAAAGGATATATCTGTAAAAAAATGAAAAGTAAGTAGTATTCCTAGTATGTTAAGGTTAATAATGTCTAATAATGTATTTTCATTGTACAACACAGAAATGCAAAATGCTCTAAGTTTGTGTGCAAAACGAATCAATTCTAATGGCAGGATGTGGCTGCCTAAATACGGACAAGTCCCACATGGCTCCTGACTGCCTTCTCAGATGGCGGCATCTCCCCTACATCCTCTAGAACCACCATCAGCCCTGTGCAGACATCATAAATACCTCAGACCCCTGAGTTTAGGCAAAAGCTAAGCTCAAAACCACACTTTGTCTAATTTCAGCTGAATGTATTCTCAAACAAAATCTTGTTCTGATGAGTACAGTGCAAACTGTCTTGTAGAAATGCTGGAATTGGTGATTCCTTTCCTTACTGACTACTGATCTGATGGATTACAAGAATACCATGACAAACATTCTCGTGGCGTTCTTCATCTACAGTATGATAGAATCACGTTTAATAAAATACTAGTAGTATTGTGATAGAAAAATTATCATCTATAAGAAAATGCATAATATTAATTACCAGCTGAGATTAAATCCAAGTAGTCCAGCACATAGACATTTTGTTTGGTTAAACTTCATCTTTCTGTTCACCTTTTTACTACCTGCTAAGTTCAGGAAGAGCAATTACCATAGGAGCCACATCAACATGGAATGAGTGTCTCTGACAGAAGGGGCTACAACAATAGAAAAGTCTTTTCAGCTCAAGTAAAATGCTCATGATCCACTGCTAACACTCAAGATGGGAAGCACCTTAAAATTACTAAGGATCCTGTGGGGAGTTTCTCAGAAATAAACATTTTTGAAAGCAATTTTTGAAGTAACAGAAATCTGTCTCTACATGTTATTTTGGGTATCACAACTGAGGAAGTCAGATGCTCTTAGGACGAAAGCCCCAGTCATCCTACTAGAGTTTTACATATGCTTAGCTCCATCTCTCTGGGAAAGTGATTGTCACCACATAAATTCAGGGGGAATTGTCAGAAACATGGGTACTTAAGAACTTTGAAAAGCCTCTTTTTAACCATTCAGAATAAACTTTTTTTCCTTTCAAAAGCTCCTGAAAACAAAGAGATGTCAACAGAAAATACAGGTAAGCATGCTTCCTTTTAAGTAGAATAATAAGAGCAAGCTAAAATAAAACCAGAATATAATTATATCATTTCTCAGTATTTGTTTTGAGAGTGTTTAAAAATAAAAAGTCCATAAGCTTTTACTTTGGATCTCAATATAGAATATAGAGGTTATCCTGAAGTAAATATTGATTTATTTTTATGTTTATATTTTTAATATTGGGCTTTGATCAGATTTGATTATATTTTGTTTGGTGTCCATAAAAAATAAAACCCAATGCACATGTTGAACTGAAAATCTACATGCTCATTGAATTCTTTTGCTTTCTTATTATAGAACTTTAATTTATTATTAGATTCTGAAATCTTTTAACCTCAAAGGTTATTCCATTGTATATCCTTACAGAAGAGAAAATGAAGAAAGTATTTTCAGCTGGCATCATTTGGCTGTACATTCTTCTAGCCCTATCTATAGCTGGAGCTGGAAGTATAATTTATTTCTGCTTGAGGAGGAAGAGACAAAACCTGCCACATATTTCAACCAGAATGAGTGGATCAGAAGCAACTGTGGATATTCAAGAAAAAGACACAGCTTCAGACATGTAGTCTGACCAAATGCCCATGTGATCCAACTACCAAAAAACAGGCCATAAATCAGTGAAATCTTACCCCAGCTTCATGTTTTCCTACTCAGACAATAGTCTCCTTTCTTCTAAAATACACTGTTAATGGATTTATATAAATACACACATATACATCTTCCAAAATTCCTTCCAAAGTGTTACAGATTCATTTAATCTGGGGAGTGTTTTTCATATAAATGGGTATGACTGAAAAGTTGGCTCCAGAGGTGTTATGGGGAAGGTTTGAGAGATATTTACCTGTGAAAATCACTTTATTTAGCTTAGTGTAGAAATTTTCCCTTTTTACACACAGGGGAAATCATTACTTATTACTTTAAATTTATTTTCCCTATGTGTTACTTCAGTGGTATCTAGACTATGATGGGAATCACAGAATCATAGAATTAACTAGGCTGGAAAAGATCTTGAGATCATTGAGTTCAACCTATGAAACACTGCACATTTCATATTTTCAGCTTCATAGTTTATACCATCTTTTCATTCATGCAAAACCTGTTATGATACCTGCATCTGTGCATTATTTGTAAAATTGTAAAAACATTGAAGAGGCTCATTTAATTTTACCCCCAGTCTGAATTTTTTGATTATACCATTTCCTATGGCCTTGAACTATTCCACTATTCTGCAAATACCTCTATTTTTCTGCAGTTCAAATTAATAATAAAGATAGAACAGAAGAAGACCTTGCAATTGGGTTTTATTTCAGTAATGATTCTTTTAGTATGAAGAGGTGTCCCTTTTTAAATCCAAGCATGTATAATAAAAGGCTGTCTTATAGTGCAGTGTGTAATTCTCTGTGCAGAGATAAAAATCACTGACGTACTTTTTGAAAATACATTCTTCCTTTTTTGTTGTGATTTCATTTGACAGTGTGCTGCCTAGACCCTTCTCAGCTTTTCTTCCATTGTACACAGTAGCAGGGTTTGCTTTAGGGGTCAGTTTATCATTCTGCATATTTTAAGACATGCATCACCCCTTCTGAGGAATGGAAACACCTTTCCCCAAGCCACAAGAGGACATGTGGCACTAACAGGCCTCACTGAAGAAGCACATGGAGCAGCAGGACTAGAGCAGAGGAGCTTCTACCAAATGTATGTACTGGGGAACAGATTCCTTCTTTGGCCCTTCTGTCAGAATTTCTCACTCACTCCACATCTTATGGTCTTTGACTGACAAAAAGATGAGGCCACACTAAAAATCTCTGCAACAGAAGAAAATGCCTGGAATAAGAGGAATAGGTTTCTGCACTAGGACATCTGTGCCTATGCTTTAGCAGCTTGAGAACATACTTGAATTACCTCTTTTACATTTCTTCTAGATATCCATCAAGTAATAAAGGCTTCTAACTAAATATGTTATTGATAGTTACTTAGAATGGAAGTACTCCCTTCCTCTAGAAATACTTATTTCAGATATTTTAACAAGGACTATCTTAAAACATAGGTCACCTCTGGTAACATTTCCTCCCGAGAACTCAATTTTCCCCAGCACTCCTTTGCTGGATGGACACACATTATTCCATACATTATTCTACACCTTTGGCTAAGCTAGTAAAGAACTCTAATCAATCACAGAAATAGAAAGATATCTGAAGAATGTATGGTTTTCCCTTTCTTATTTAGCCAAGTAATGTCATACAAACATAAGGTCTTTTAACCAAGACCTGGTTAAAAACAAAACAAACCAAACCACCAATAAAACCCAAACACAAAACTCCCATCCACAGGTTATTTAAAATACAGTTAAAAATTAACTAAACCAAAACTTTATTTTACAATTTATGTCATTTGAACACTTTGTAAAGCCCAGAGATAACAGCCTTCAGATAACAGTTCCTTAAGTTACTACAGTAAGTCCTGTAATACCAACTCCTTGCAAAAAAGGTCATTGCTGTTTGCAGGAGGAAATAGGAAATAGCTGTGAGAGCTTTGCACAAAACTGTGCAAATGAGAAAAACAACACCTGCTTCCCAAAGAGGTGAATAGAGGTACAGTTGTTTCCTGGTATGTACTACAGATATCTGGGAATACGTGGTTGTGCTTGCCCTTTGGACAAGTCCAAAAGGCAAGCACTTTTCTTGGTCTATGTTTGCAAACAGTATAGGCTGCTGGACCCTACTGTATTTATGGTCAGCTTAGTGAATCTGATAAAGTTACCTTTCCCAAAAAAAAAAAGGAAACATACAATAGAAAAGAATAATTTTTAATGGTATTTGTAAGTTAACTATAAAAACTGGGAGTTCGTAACAGAAGTATTCTGCTGACCAAATGTATCACCCACCACACAGGGAGCATGGAGAGCTCAACAGCCAGGCTGCTCTATATGCCAGCTCTATGTGTTATCATATGAAAATATTTTGATATATGTATATTTTTTATGTCCAGCTACTCTATAGTTGGACTGAACCTCATGACTGAACAAGAACTGGACAGGATCAGAAGCTAGACATTGAAGTATGTTGCTGATCTCCCTGCAAGGTACTGAGAGACCAGAGCCTGATCCAAAATGCCTCCTACAGAAAGACAGAGAGCACTGTGGTAAGAAGAGCACTGAAAACATGAGTACAGAGTGAGCAAATGAAGTGATGCTCACACCTGGGGACAGGGACTGAGAGCCATAGTCCTGACCAGACCTGCTCACACCTGGCAGCCACTGTTATTATTACCTGCCAGAGCAAGGACACCTCATTCAGCCTGCAGTCTCTCAAACAACAGAATAGCCACTGGGGAAGAGACTAATGCATATGAGCACTGACTTCTCTGCATTTGTCATTTGGACCTGACCATGGATATGAGTAAGACATTGCCCACACATCTCACACATTGCTCAGACACAGAAGAGAGCTGGGCTGAACTTGGTTAAACTCCAAAAAAAAAAAAAAAGAAGGCCCTTACACCTTTCAATGTTTAATCTCAAATCCCAGTGTTTCTGCTCAAGTAAGATGTTTAAGTGTTTCTCTTTTCTTTACAAAAAGTCCCATATACTTAAAATCACTGTCCTGTCAGTTCAGTGATTGGAATAAGAAAAAAATTGCCTATTGTGAATGCTGCTCTTTAAATTAGATTCAGAGTGGAAAAGACACTTCAGCACTGATGTGTTTCATACTAATGTGTGTGATGTGGAATTTTTCCTCTCATCTTCATAAATAAGTGGTGCCTGATTTTCCTTTGTTTTAGTCATTACCACTTGCAATGACAACATAATTTCTTTCATACATAGGCTCAGCTATCTAAGGCACCTGAAGGTGATGAAATTCATCTCACATAATGTAGATATCTAAAATGCATCCATATTTAGCTAAACTATTCACCCAAGGTCATCGCTGTGGTCGGCACAGAAAGATGGATACATTAGGGTGCAATTACTTCATCTGGTCTAGAGACTGATCTAGACTCTAGATTCTCTCTGACACAAAGCCTAAAACAATTATCTCACAGTAAATGAGTTCTACAGAATCCAGTTCTTAATTGATATTTTATGCAATTTTGTACAGAACACACTAATAGCTTTTTGTCTATTATATTTTTCATCAATAGCTCCAGACTACTCAGAAAACAGCTATCAAAACCATCCCTCAAAGACTTTTTTCCCCTGGCTTGAAAATAATTACTTCTGGTAATAAAAAGCATATGTCAAATTAAAAAAAAATTCTTTCGATTTTATTTTCCATACTATTTCAGAATGGAGACTGAGACAATAGCATTTCTTAAGCAAATGTTAAGAACACTGACAGAAGCTCCTACAAAATTACAAATAAACTTCCAAGGCAAGCATCTGCCTTGGTATCTCCACAAACACTTCCCAACCTAGTGCCAGGACAGGTGAAAAATCAGTGAAGTGTGTCTGCACATAGTCTTGATACAATCTCTGTGTTTAATGTACCCCATACTGTTTCCCTGAGTAGCTATTGATGTGTTCACACCAGTGAACCCTTAGGAAGGTTAAGTTGTGCTGTGCATCAGAAATGAGAGCTCTGCCACTTCTGTCTCCACCTCTGATACATAGAGTTGAAGTAGAAAAACTAAGCATAAAAGTACTGTTCAGTCCCATCAGAGTGCTGCTGATAAAAGTTCCCTCTCCTATTCTCCACAGACTGCCATAAAACCACTGCACCTACTTTGGCTACATTCTGTTTATATTTCTCCCATCCATTTCCTTCTGTATTCATTATCTTGATGCTAAGCTGGTAATTGCAGTTTACCAAGAATTGTTCAATTTTTAGTTCAGCTGGACAGAATTTACTTTTAATTTCTGTAAGCCCCATTTCTGTTCACAATACCATAGATAAGTCTTACATCATAGATACATAATGTCATAGATAAATCTTCACTACCATTTAAACATCATTACTCATTAATATCTTGTATATCTCAGCCACTCCACCCAACGTTGTCCTCATGCAATGTAGGAAATATTCCTGAATTATACAGTATTATTTTCCTGATAGTTTCAAATGATGCCATGTTCCACTGGTAAAAAGTGATCAGAAAAGGCTCATTACTTGAACAGTATTAACAAATAATTTTTAAATTGTTTGCACAAATACACAGATACATGTGGGTAGAAAATGGACTGAGAGCAGCCCTAGTGAGAAGGACTAGGGGTTGGTGGATAAGAAGCTGGACATGAGCTGGCCATTTGCCCTTGCAACCCAGAAACCCAAACATGTCCTGGGCTGTATCAAAAGAAGTGTAAGCAGCAGAGTGAGGGAGTGATTCTCCCCCTCTACTGGTGACACCCCACCTGGAGTGCTGCATCCGGCTCTGGGGTCACTGGCACAGGAAGGATGTGGACCTGCTGAACCAAGCCCAGAGGAGGCCACCAAGATGTTGAGGGGGCTGGAACACCTAAAAAGGGCAGATTTAAATTAGATGTTAGGAAGAAATTCTTGACTGTGAGTGTGTTGAGACACTGGAACAGGTTGTCCAGAAAGTCGTGGACCACCCCATCCCTGGAAGTGTTCAAGGTTTGACTGGAAGCAGCTTTGAGCAACCTGGTCTGTGGAAGGCGAACCTGCCCATGGCAGAGGGGTCCCTTCCAAATTGACCCATTTTAGGATTCTATAAAATTAACATATTGTTACGTTCTTCTTCTTTCCCTCGATTTATTCTCTTTACTCTACCAAACCTTGCCATTTTTATAAATTTTGTCTCAAAAATTATTTTTTAAAAACATTTTCAAAGGAACACCAACTACTCACTTTTCACCCTCCAAAATACATCCAAGATAATTTTTAGCAGCCAACTGCTTCCAGTTACTGGCAGTGATGATTACCACCAATATCTAGGTTATTTCCTTTCTATTTCAGAGCAGACTAAACTAGATTATTTCAACTGGAAGGTACCTACAATGACCATCTATTCCAATTGCCTGACAATTCAGGTCTGACAAAAGTTTGTTAAGGCCATTGCTCAAATACCTCTTAAACACTGGGTAAAAATGCTTGGGGCACTGACCACCTCTCAATGAAATCTTTTCTAGTGTTTGACCACCTCTCTTGATAGAGAAATGCTTCCTAAGTCCAGTCTGAACTTTTCCTGGTGCAGCTTTGAACCATTCTCTTAACAAGCACCTCTCCTCTTCCCCTAATTTTCCTTCCCTGTTGTGATTTTAGTATTAAGTTCAAAACTGAAACGTTACAAGGAGATCAAAGTATTAGACCACAGATTTTAATACCTCTTTTTACATCAAGGAAAGTGGACTGGTTACTGCAGTTACCTAATTTGTCATATAGTTGTAGGATTCTCTAAGAGAAAACTCACTCCATTTCCCAAACTTTCTATCTACCACAGACAAGTTTAGAAGATACATTTAGAAATATATTTAAATATAAAGTCTTCATGTAATAATCTCAGCACTTCTGTTAAACACTTAAGAATATTTTGCAAATTTTTATGGTTGACAAAGATTATTTGAAATTTGACATATGATATAGTTTTATGCTCATTTAGCACTGACACACAACCAAACAAGCTTTTTTTTCCTAACTGAACACTAGTTTTGTCCAGTGGGTTTCTGCAATTCCCAGCTGTTACTAACTTTGTAATTTCTTGCTCATAACTTTGCTACATATTCAGACAAAATTGTTCAACTTCATGACTTGATCCCTTTTTAAATAGAAACAGAACTTGAATGGTTTACATTATTCCGGACATTGTCTGAGTCAGATTCCAGGTATTTCTACAGAAGCTGCAAAATGGAGAAATTTTTTTCCCACACTGACATTCAGATGACAAGCTGGCATTGGCATGCCAATGTCCCATGACCCATGCACTGAGGACAGGGCTTCATCAAAGCCCTGCTGACAAGTAAGCTTTTATTGTTTCCTCCTGCAACTGCAAAGTAACTGAAGGATCCTCCTCATCCTGGAGTACTTCTAGATGTCTCTCGTTACTCAGGTTATTGGGCTGAAGAATGACCACTGGAGAGCGTGTCTCCCGCACAATGAAAGAACCCAGGTTTGGTGTGTGCCTCCAAGTCTGACAATGGTCCACAGTCTGTCACTGTGGGCTTGTGGGGTGTTCAGGCTGGGAGAGATCCACAGCCCCGCTCGAGGCCAGGGCCGGACTGGGGGATTCCTCTTCCCAGCTTGGGGTGACTCGGTGGCTTGGCCATCCTCTCCATCTGCCAGGGCAGCCACGCTAGCGCCCGATGTGGCCAAACCTAACAAAGGAACAGGGCCCCAAAAGCGAGGGGAGACTGAACCTTCTTCTGTCCTTTTCATTAAGCCCCGGGCTGAAAGACCCGCAGCCCTTCCCGGCGCGGGGGCTCAGCCCGGCGGGGGCTGCAGGCCCGCACCTCACACCCGGCCTGGGCCGCGCCGCCAGCAGCGGCCCCGCTGCCCTACACACACTGGAAGCCTCCCCTAGTGCCTCTGTGGGAGCTGCGAGAGCCAGCGGGGCTGTGTAGGGTTCGGGGTCTGTCGGGAGCCGGGAATGCACAGCGGTGAGGCAGGTACACGAGAGGAAGGCAGGGCAGCAGAGCTGTAGACGAGGGCAGAGCAGGGGAGGCCATGGTAGTGGAGGAGAGGGCACAGGAGCTGAGGGGTGGGCAGGGTATAAGAGGGAAGGGGAGGGCAGGGTGAGGAGAGCACGGCAGAGGAGGAAAGAACAGGGTAGAAGAGGAGGGGAGAGAGCAGGGGAGGGCGCGGCAGCCAGGATGGAGGCCGGGGTCGGAGCCGGGGCCGGGGCCGAGGTTCAGGGCCGGGGGCTGGGGCCGGGGCCGGGGCGTGAGCCCCGTAGCAGCCGATGGCGCCATCTAGCGAGCGCGCGCGGCCGTAGCGCTGGCCCGGCCCCGGCCCGCAGGCCTCGCTCGCCGTGGTTGCCGCTCTCCGGAGCCAAGGGCAGCAGCTGAGCCCTGGCCGGGAGCGTTTGTGCCCGGCAGGAGCGGATCCCCCCAGCTCGAGGTGTCCGGGACGTGCCCCAGCACCGGCTCGCTGCGCTGCCCCGCGGGCTGATCCCAGCTGGACGCGTGAGGCCCTGGGAGACGCGGCCTGGGCCCAGGGGAACGGGCTGTCCTGGGGATGAGAGGAAACGGCTTCAGACCCATCGTGAATTTTTTAGATGGCGAATGAATGTCCTGGTCTTCTCTCTCCAGCCTGTTGTCTATTTTTCTAGCTCTAGGTTGTATGTACATATTTTTTTCTTATGTTTGACTTGTAAGTGAAGCAGAACTAGTAGAATAATGGTAATTTTCTTCAGTTTCTTTTTTGTTACTAGCTTTTTTCCCCTCTTCTCACAAGTGTTGTAGGACCATCACTGCAGTGTTGCATATAGGCATTTGTCATCATACATGACGTTAGGGTCAGTTTAAACAATATTAGCAACAGAGAGAAAGGATGTGTGAGTGATTTATTGGTGGTTCTGGTAATCAGCTCATTACATGGGAAATCAAAAACTCTGTGCCTCCATCTCCCTTGCTAATAAAGGGATAATGTGTGTTTGTCTCATAGAAGCATTATCAAGATCAGGTAATTGCTTTTAAATCTTAAAATTGAAAAGTCTACAGAAATGCAAAGAACATTAGCTTATTATCATTAGAGATATGGAACTGACAGGAATTCTCCTGACTCAATTTCAGAAACTTGTTTACACACCAGTCTTGCCCCTCTTGGGGATATAAATATGGACACTTCTATTTCCAATGTCTTTGTCATAATGTCAGGATGAAGATACTTCACTGACTGCATCACTTGTCTTTCTGTAAATGTCCATTGTGTTGTTTTTATGGATTTTTTTTTCAGACTTTAATGAGGTACATTTATTTCTTTACAGATTTCTGAGGAAGTGAAATGGAAATTGCAATTAGAAGCAATATGGTTTTGACAGATCAGAGACCATCGGTGTAATTGCAAACAGTACTTCTGTTTTTGTTGTTTCTTTAAACCATTTGCTGTTATTGATTATAACAGTTTGAGAGACTTCAAATGAAGCAAAGATATTCGGTTATCTGCACAATGAATTATATTTATTGTATGGGGTGGTATACATGTAGTCATGTAGACTGCAAATGTCATGTCTTCTCTGCCTTTTGGAGCAAAAGCTGACCACAGAAGGCTAATCCATCCTAAGAACACAAGGCCCTGTTAGCATTATGCTGGGTGAAGGTCATTGTAACATTAATTACATTCTACTCAAATTTTACATGTGTTAAGAAAAAAAAAAATTAAAAGTGCCCTAAAAGTTGTTCTGAAAGAACTAGAAATTGCTGTTTGCTCTATTGCTTAATCTCTTCTTGAAAACATTACCAGTGCCAGAGGAACAGCAAGACACAAATACTACATCAGTCTCTAAAACAAGCTGTGTTTGCTGAGTACTTTAAGATGGCTAATTTAATTTTCTGTAATGTAGACTGATAGAAACAGTATTAAGGAAAGAATTAGGAGATAGCTATAATAACTTATAAAAGAGTAAATGTGGGGTTTGTATTGGAAGATTAGGCCTAACAGCTCTATTACAAGGATCCAATAAATGTGGAGAATGTATACCATACCCTATTCAAGAAGTCCTAAATCACCTGGGAGAAAGAGGTAGTGGTGGTACCTTTACTTGACATGATACATTACTGATGTCTTCATGGTCGCTAAAACTAGAGCTTGAGTATGGATACCTGCTGAAGATTTTTCCACTGCTGAGCTGTGACATAATAAGATGGAAACTAAATTTAGTGCTATGAAAGTCAAACTAAAATACAAGTTCAGTGGCAGCTAAAATTAGCAATAATGTTGTGGAGTTAGTGAGTGTGATGAGGTTAATGCACTAGGAGTTATAAGACAAGGTGTCTAAGGGTAAGTATTAGGGAAGCCTATAAAATCAGGAGCTTTGACATAGTATGGCCTATTGTCAGAAATGGATTTGCCATGTTTCTGGAGAACAGGTTGACAGGGCCCCTTGAACAGTTATCCAAATGTGACCAACCCCTGGCTCGGGAGGTTCCTAAACCTTTTAATTGGAAGGAAACATGTTGGTATAGTGATGAAGAATGATTCATTGTATGCTTATTTCTACCCTCCTGTTAAGTGTCCATTATTAGACTCTGTCAGAGAGAAAGCAATTTAATACATGGACTTCTGGTTTGAGGCACTGTAGTACTTCTGCAAATTCTTGTTGTTACCAGTGACAAAGTTGAAAAGAAATGAGCTTCACTCAGTTAAAGAATAATCTTCAAAATCTTGAGTATCAAACATGACTCTATGGCATATCTTTTAAATATGTGAAACGTTTGAAATATTTCTAAAAAGTACATGACTCTTAGCTACTGCCTCTGTATTCTGTTAGTGTTTGAAATAACATTGTTAAGTAATAGTCTTAAAGGCACAGAACCTATTTCTGGGCTTAACAGACATGCTTTCACAAAAGCAGGTGTACTGTCCTTTCAAAGACATGAAGGGATGAAATATATATTACACTGAGTATCTCAGAGGGCTATGAAATGTTATTTCTTTCTCTCACATGTATCCACTGGGGTGATTCCTTTAAAGTGTTTCTTTACTGTCTGAAATACTCAGCTAGCTTTCCTTTGTCAGGAATTCTGACAGTTAATAGCAATGTTTTATTTTGTCTTGGAAAAGAAAATGTATGTTTTCGTAAGACATTGCCAAATGTATTCAACTGCAGAAAATACTCATTCAAATTCCATGCTTGCTTATATAATGGTTTTCCAGCATTTGAAAACAAGCCTGAAATATGACCTGCTTATTTATGTGGAATCATTCATGGAGATAGATTTTACTGACTAGCAAAAAGACACTTTCTGTAGCACTAAAAGCCAGATATGTACTTCATCTGGGATGCTTTCCAGCTCTGTTTACTAAGAGACTATCTTGAAAACTTCCATATTAGTGCTTTAGTAAGAGCTCAGAACATGAGTAGAAATCCATATGTTTGGTATTCTGAAGATACTGAGTGGTTCACTTGATCTAGAGCTCATGATGGGGCAGCTGGAACTAGATCTTTAACGTTCCTTCAAGCCCAAACCATTCTATGGTTCTATGATTCCACTTATGCTTTTCCATTGATTCAGATGCTTAGCCAGTATGTAGGGCTATGCCAACTTGCTTGTATTCAAATACATATTTATATAACACAAGTGATTAATAGATTACAAGGTCAGAAAACAGCATGATAATTGCCATTTTTAATCAGAGACCAGATTGTAAGACTTAGAGCTGAGTCAATTCATGTCAAGCTATCCTTCTACCATATCTTTTGATTATTTTACAGAGATTACATATTTTTCCACTGCCAACAAACACATTAAACTGTCTCTCTGCTTTGTTCTTGTAACACCTGCTTTGTTTCAGAAATCTCTTATTTCTTGCAAGATTTCTTTCCTTGGTCTGTTATTCTTTCTTACTTAGATTAAAAATATCCTTTAATCTTGCTTTGTAGCTAAGTAAGGAACTTGCAGCACTGTGTTTATCTGTGCAACATGCTAGAAATACTTTGTCCCTCAAATCTTAGGATGCTTGGAATGCCAGTTACTTAACCTATAAAGACCTAGGATAGGGCAACTAATAATGCTTTTCAAGATAGCAGCCTTCCATTCATTCAGCCACCCTATCAATTATTCAGAGTTGTGTTTCTTGTGGACACACTCATATTCATTAAAATTTACCTTGACTTTCAGTCAGTTTAAAATCAAAAATTTGAGGTTTCTTTATATTACAACAAATTATACTTTAACATATTTTTTTTCCAGCTTTAGTGAAACCAGTTTAAATATCACTTTCAAAACTGACATAAAAGTGCTACATGTAAGCAAGCCTGTAGTCTTGTACAGCTGCTTCCTGAGAATTTGTTAGAAACTCATTGCTGCTGAAAATGTAAGCTGGGTTTATTGTGCCTAATGCAAACTGGATTTATTTGTGCTCCTGTGTAGGCTCTGCTTGCTCTAGGAAAATGCTGTATGCTGTATATCGTGCAGTAACTGGCAGGACTGGAGCCTTACAGAAATAAGATACATGAGGTGAATTGATGGATTCAAGTCCAATCATTTGTGAGCCTCTAGCCAATGTACTTCTCTCTTTCTTTCCTTAAGAAAGTGTCTCAATGGAATTTGAGACATGTGATGGATTTTTCATGGCAAATATCAGCTATTTTCTGTATTTAAATTAGTTTTGGAATGGCATATATTGAACTTATGCAAATTTTGTCAGGGAAGTCCATTATGGTCTTATAAATTCAGCAAAGGTTTCAGTGATTGTATCTTGTGTTCATATCCCACAATTTATTATTCAAACAAACATTGTTAAAGGTTGTGGTAACAAACTACAGTGACTTATTTCACCGATGAATAACTTCTGGACGTAGAAATATTTTCAAATTATGTAGTATAAATCACATATTATCTACTTGTACATTTAAATTTTTATTAGAAGTGCTATTTTTTCCTATATTAAACATTAATCTAACAATTTATATGAAACTATTAAGAAGACAATCAAGAATTGTTGGCAGGATTAAACAATCATTATGCAGTTACAGGTGCAGTACTTGGAATGCTCAGTGACTTTGCTGTTTAATCTTTAGTTTAACTTTATACTAGATAAGTTATGGACAATTGAAAGTGCCATCTTTTTAAGCAAAAAATTTAAAGCCAGTTCTCTAAACTGGCTGGTGATGAATCAGAAAAAAAGTCTATCTACAAATAACATAGAGCAAACTTTTTTGTGGTCTGTTGCTTTCCTTGTTCAAAAGGACATGAATTTAAATCTGAGCAGGCTCTTCAGTACTTTACTGCTGCATAAGGAGTAAGAGACAATCTGTAAAGCAGGGAAATTTGCAGTCTGTTAGTTTTCTTTGACATTTTCTACTAGTCTGGATTTTTAAGGAAATGTTGCAAATCACATAGCCAACAAATGAACTGTGGAATCACTACAAGTTAAGAGTGCATGAATATTCAATTGGCTCATTTACCATATTAAGAAAGAAAGCTTGGTAGGTTTTACTGACAGTGTTGCAGCTGTCTTCCATTTTTATACAATAATATGTAATCACACTAATGAATTCTTTGTCTTGATAATACTTTTTATAGTGTTGTTGTTATCCTTAATGTTTCATGTATGGTCCTCTGCCTATACACAATTTAAGAGCTCCATTCTTATCAAATTAAATGAATTCTTTACTAACTAACCACTTATGGTTAGTGTTTTACGTATCAGTTTAAGATTCTCAGCCTTGGGCAGTATCCTGGATGAGTCCCCAATCTGAGTTATAGCTAAAGCTAGAAACTGAAATTCAAAAACGCTTACTTGATAGGAATATTTAAATAAAACCCTTTAGTGTGAAATGTGGCCAAGTGTACAAGTGTTCTGTTCAGTTTCCTGCAGTTGAATAAGGCCCGATTCCTCTGAGCTACTGGCATTGTGTGCTATTACAGAGCAGTCTATGTTGTAGGTACTGTAAGAAGACATCAGACCTAAAATCCATTTTCTTGATGAATGGAACCTTAACAATTTCATCAGTGGTGACCCCAGTGCATCCAAAACAGCAAAGTATTTTCTCAGTTAACAGCCAAACCAACAGTATTTTCTCATACAGATGATTGAGAACAGCAGTACTGTAAAGGAAGCTACCATCAAATGTCTTTATACAGGCAGACTGTGTTTTAGGCAGGCTAACAGAACAAAGGCTGGCTTGGTATACACACTCGAAGTTACAACCTTCCAGCAGTGTTACTTTGTGGTGGTAGCATGGCCACTGTTCTAGTGTGTAGCACTGCCTTTACTGTCACACCTATGCAAATCCCTGTGACAAGGCATGTCTGCTCTTGTGTGCAGTGCTGCTTCTGCAGCTGCCAGTGTCGGAGCCTGTCAGTTCAAATATCCTATCTCTTGTAAGCACCACCTGAAGTCATGCTGACAAATAACACCCGAGTCTCCAAAGGAAGTTGGTATGTTTATCTGGTCTTCCTTCACACTGGGTCCCTCCACAGCAGGTCTTTGCTGAATTATGTTAATATTGGAAATAGTATAGTGGATCTATTCCCCTACCAGCCCCAGCCAACAGAATCAGCCAGGATTGACAAGGTGGGGTGTGTTTGTAGTTATGTCCAGCATTTCTTAGTTTAGGCAGTTTCTGTTTAGGTACAGGCTCAGAGATCTTGGGGAGTATTAGACTAATCTTAATCAAAGGAGCTTTGTTGGGCACTTGGTGCAATGGGTAACAGCTCTACTCTCCCTTGGGCAGTGACTTCCTTATTTGTGGATCATTTCTCAAGCCTTTATCGGCATGGCATGCTTACAAATACTCTCACTACATTATTCCTGTATAGTATACCACTGGTGTGTTAAGAGCACCTGAAAGCAGCCACTACAAAAATGAAGACAATATATTCATGTTTCGCATGAATCACTATTTAGACTGTTTAATTTCTTTTTCATTTAGACTAATGGTGTTTTCAATTGACTTGTCAGTTGAAAATGGCCTGTATTGCTGAAAAAGCCAAAAGAAAACAAAAGCAGACTGTATCCTGTCTTTACACAGAACTAGCTGAAATCTGAAAGACTGTAACATAAAAGGAAAATTATATCTTTGAAAACAGCTTCAAAGTAAGCAGTTTAATATAATAGTTTCAATATGGGGACATGATATTTTCTTAAGAGCAACAAGGATTCCATTTAGCTCGCAAGTTAGCAATGGCAAGTTAAACATGAGTCAGCAGTGCCCAAGGGCCAACCATGTCCAGGGGTGCATCAGGCACGGCATTGGGAGGGGCTCACACAGTAAGTGCCCCAGGACACAAAGAAAATGCTTAGAAACAAGATTTCTTGAGGAGTACAGGAGGCATGGTTTATGTGCAAATCTGGTAAATCCAAGCAACGTTTATTTGTAGTTTGAGTAAATTCCTGTAAAATGCTTAACCGGTCACCAGGTGAATTCATAGAGCTTACTCCCATGTCAGCAGCAAGAGGCAGCTCCTTGTAATTTCTTTTTGTAAAGCATATGCTGTGAAACGGGACTCTTGGGGAAAAAAGGTAGGTGTTTTCCTGTCCTCATCCTCACTAGTCATAAACTTTAGCAGACATCACGCTGTCTTATCGACCTCCTCCCCACCTGCACACAAGTTTTTCTTTCGATTTTTAGAGCCAGGCACCTTGCAGAACACGTGGAAAAACAGTGAAAACTGCTGCAGATTACTGTCTTTATGCATTCATACCAATGTTAAGATGACCTACAAAACAAGTATGATTACAGGATCCGTATTATATTAAGGTGATAAACTAAATCAAATGCCTTTTATTAGTAATGGCTTAGAAATACAGGAGAGAAAAAAAAAGATTCTGTGAGTTCTGCTAAAAAACCCAATGTAAGTACATTCAATTTCAGCTATGAGGAGTATAGTGTCCTACTGACATTTTGATTATTGTTTGAAGTGGGCAGAACATGGGTTTTGATTGGATACAAAGGAAAGCAAAATTATTTAGTGCTAGAACAACTCTCTTATGAGAGAGAAGCTAGAGAAAAAATACCTAAATCTGGACTGAAAAAAAATGATGAGAGATATTGGTAATATTTACAAAATCAGGAAGTTTGTGAAATGGATACAGAACTGTCATTGATTGAATTTTACAGTAGGCTAAAAACTTAGTAAGGAAAATTTAAGAGGAAATGGATTTTAAAGGGATGAAAAAAAAATCCCTTTACGCATGAGGTAGGGAATTTCAAAAATCTTTTTAGCACAGGATCTTATAAAGGCAGTGCAAAGATGGATTAACTACATGTGTTGAAAATGTTTATGAGCATTTAATAAAGGCAACAGTGATGGGTGTGTTCTCTAACAGCTCGTTCTAATGACTGCTTGTGCTGGGTGTGAGGGGAATGGACCTCAAACAGTGTCGAGCTTGCATGCACTGTCTAAATAGCATTTTCTGTTGCTGTGTTATAATGCTGAGCAAGGTAAAACAATGCTTAAGGCCAGTAGAGCTTTTCTTAGCCCTTATGGTCCTCTGCTCTGGGTTATTAATTTAATTTCATTTTCCATCCTTTTCTTCATATGGTTTGCCTTGGAGCTTGTTGCTTATTCCAGTAAAAAGGTAATTTAAAATACTGTGCCTTATTAAACAGAATAAAATGGACAAAAGCCATGGATTTTTGCAGGGTTTTCAACAAAACCATGGATGTTTCAGAAAATGCACAGGAAGAAAACATGCCTCATAATTTGTGAATATGGATAAGTTACCGATGTGCCTAAGCAAAGCAGTTTGTGCTGTAAAACTAAAATTGTTTTGTTTTTAGGCTATTTTAAAGAGTCTGTGACAAGCATCGTATCTATCTATGCCTTTTACTACCTAAATGCGTAAGTAGTTGGATGTGTACCCAATTGAGGGTGTGTTTTCAAAGCTGTAGCTTTCCACAATGTAACTGGGCTACCCTGCAGTGCAAATTACATCTTTGCAGGAAATAGGTTTATTATTGTTGGGAGTATGGTATGGAAGAGTAGCACTTTCTTCTGAGATGTACAGATGGATGGATGTATTTAAAAAAAACAGAGTAAGAAAATGTTGGAAACAAACTGTACTGTAGACTGTTCATAGACTGTTCATGTTGGATCTTCTGTTCTTACTGCCTCCTCATTTATAACATTCATTGAGAGATGACATTTAAAAAGACATTAAAATTAATGTCATGGATATTGCAGCATGTTTAATTGAGTCAAAATATCTCTTGGAGTAAGTCATTCTACTTTGCAAAACAAATTTGAGAATATATTTCTTCGTTGTATTATATATCATCTTCGATAATCATTTATTTACTTTGACAATTTTGAGTCCTACTGTAAAATTCACATTCCTTTGCTGCCAGATAAACTTCATTGCAAGTTAGAGGGATAAACAAAAGCAATCTGGCATATGCACTTAAACTTCTACTTCTAAAACTAGTCATTCACCAGCTTAGTATGAAATAAAGACACATGGAAACTGTTCCGTGCAGCAGAGGGCAGCAGTAGTAAAATGGTGTAGGAAGGAGGTGATTTCATGATGTCTACTTTTATAATCTTTAATACAGTGTAGCTCAAAGAGTTAAAAAAAAAAGTTAAAACAGAGTTAATCCCTTATTTCTGTCTTCTTGATGATGTTGATGCCAGCATTTATTGTCATTAATAAGAGAAAACTATTTTCTTACATAGTTTCTAAGATCTGGACTTGAATTACTGTGGTTTTCACTTCACAAAAAAATCCCTGAACCTTCTACCCTGTAAAATTTTTATTTTTCTTTGAACAAATGATACGAGATCTGGTTCTCAGCTAGCAAATGGACATGGGTTTTTTTTCTGAGATCATAAATTACTGCTTCTACAGATGCATTTTATTAGGGATTGCTTCATTACATTCTAGTGGTCAACATCCTGTTATACTGCCTTACAATCAGTGAATTCTTTTTTATGAATATAAAAATATTGGAAAGCCTTTATAAATTAAATAAGTATCAGATGCAATGAAGATGTTTGTGTACAATGGCTTTGGACATTTTCTTTGGATTTGTTTTTAATAGCATGGTTTATGGTTTTCATAGCATTTCTTTTTGTTTATTTCATGTCTATAGCTGAGTCCTATGTCTGCAGCTTTCCTGCGTGTAGGTATTAGTAGAATGCTTTTTCTAGCCCTTGTTTTGCACAAAACTTGCAGGAATCTTGGAGATTTTTGCTCTTCTGTCAGATATATTAGAAGTAGTAGAATTGGTAATAATGTACTGGAGTGAAAGGAATGAGGGAATTCATACAGGGACAGGGAGGGATTTAACAGGCAAATGTAATTAATAATACAGATGTCTACAGCAAAGGCAATCTCTCAAGGCTTGTTTAGCTGTCAAGGGTGTTATAATTACAGAGGCTACTATACAATTCCTCTCACCCAAAAGTTTGTTGTGGAATAGGCCTGACAAACTGCCTCCTAAAATGCCTCAGTCTCCAATGACTGCACAAGGATCCTAAGATGACTAGTCCAGATCCTTCCATATGCTGCAAATTTAGATAATACCCAACTTAAATACACACACAGATCTTGTCAGCTTTAGCCTCACTTTTTCAGGAGATCACCCTGAAAAAAAGCAAAAATACCCTGCCTTTTTAAATGAGGGGGGGAAATGAAAATAAAAGAAAGAGAAAAGATAATTAAGACTATACTCAGTTATGAATTATAAAGGTTGCAAAGTGTTTTCTTTAAAAAAAAATACAGGTGAAAGAGAATTAATAGTTTCCATGCATATATTAAAAGGCTTTTTGGAACTATGTTTTTGGAGATAATATTTAGATTAGAGACCAAAGAGTTGCAAGCAGGTTAAGGGTGTCAGCTTTATTGTAAAGTTTGTAGATTTTTAAAGAATTGATTAGTTGACATAAAGCTAGAAATTTGCATTCTGAAAGATTTAATTCAGCTTTATCAATATGTTAAAGAGGAGATAACATGAAGGAGCATGACAAAAGGGAACAGGGTTTATTTTTCCCCTCTCACACACATGTATTTTCCTCTTTCAATGACAGTAGTCTTTGACAGGTGTATCTCAGATTCCATCCTGCAGCAAGAAAGCAAACAGAAGTTAATACATACACAGAAACTTGTAAAGACAGCCAATGCACCAGTGTCATTTATTGGCTTTTACTGGCAAAATTTATTTGCAGAAGAGTTCCATGTCCCTCAAAAGCAAGCATAGAACAGTGCAATGAGTCATCACTCAGAAGATGGGGAGGAAAACCGATGCATTGCATCTATCCATTCTCCATCTGAAAGTGCATACAGACTCACACTACCCTTTTTCTTCACTTTGTCACTGGTTTATGAAGAGTTTTTATCTTCCTCTTATACAAAATTACCTCAGTTTCCTCTTTAGTTCTTTTTAAGATTTCTGCACAAAAAAATAAAATTTTTTAAAAAATAAAATTCTGCTAAAAAAAATCCCCCAACTCTCCTTGTAGGGAGTTAATTTTGAGAATTACTTCAATGCCCTAATGCTCTGCATACTAATCCACTTAGTCTTTCTTTTTCAAGCTTATGAGTGCCAGCCATTGACTTGTTCTACTTGGCTATTTTGAACCTCACACTGGGTTGCAGATTGTATATTGTTAAATGTAAGAAAGCATATCCAGTTTTTGATAATTAATTACTTTAAATTCATCTAAATAGAATGTGAAAATTAAGATTGCACTTTATAATTATGGTTTTCCAAATTCCTGGGGTGGGGGGTGGGGCTGGTGTATGTCTAAAAAAGGCGGTGGGGAAAGGGTGATTAGAATAAACTTTCTTCTTGTATACTTAAAAATCTATTTCCAAATGTGTGGAAGGTAGTGCAGGAATAAGAACTGCAGCAAAATCAGAGCTGCAGGAGACTTGGTTTATGTCATACTAAACAGATAAGCTGCTTGTAGCAGACCCTAAGCTCCAGTAAAGTTTCTGCTTTCAGTGTTCACAAGCGACTCACATTGAACCCCCCACTATAAATCCGTAGCACACGAGAGCTTGCTCACTGCTAAATCAAAGTACAAGCACTTGTTTAGAAGAGAGTTAGCATGGACTGCAATTCAAGACTGCCTGAATTCTTTTTTTTTTTTTTTTTTTGGTAACAGATTTTTTATTGTCCTTATCTATAGAGAGGAGATATTAGGAGCAAAGAAGAAGATAAATCCTATCTCTGTACTTTTGGAAGATTCTGTTCAGCAGAAGGGAAGGCTTGAAAAATCTTTATAGAGAGGTAGAGAGAGTATTGGTACCAAATTTTCACTGTGCTGCAGATTGCTGTTTTGCTTTTTAAGAAGTAACTTACACTTGTGTGGATTTCTAGCTCTTGCTCTTTTTACCTCATCTTAATAAATTTGTTAGCTTTAAGCTGAGCTTATCTTTAGCATAGCTATAGCATAGCATAGCTTCGAAGATAGCATTTCAGGATTTTCTAAAATTATAGTTGCCATAGACCTGCCAAAATATATACAGCCTAATTCAAATTAAAGGCTACAGTAACCAATAGAACTGGATTGTCCACTGAACTAATAGTTGATACCTACAGATGCCTACAGAAATTCTTTTCTAGGACCTAGTGATACAAAGAATTCTGTGGCCAGCACTGAGCAGAATGAACAGTGTGTCCTCTTGATGATAAAAAAGGAATTGTCTCTAAATTTGTCAGAACAATTCTACAATGATATATGGTGTGTTTAACTCAAGCTGTATTTTCAAAGTTAAAATAGCTGTTAATTTTGTATTTTCTGTATGTTTCTTATAGGCTAGAAAAAAGCAAGCATTTAATTTAGAATCTAATGGTTGCATATGTGCATTTATTGTGAATACTGGTATTCAGGCAAACTATGGTTATATAGAAAGAAACATTTTATTTTAAATTGTTTTTAAAATTAAAAAGTTCCTTTCATAAAGTACAAATAATTCTTTTTATGAACTCCCTTCTCAGTACTCTTGTTACCCAGCCTTTGAACAATGAATATACCATGTTATATGGGAGAGACAGTGGTTTGTCAGTTTTAATAAAGGTAGAAGTAAGATCACTGTCATGCAATGAAATTTGCTAAATTATTTTCTATCAATTCTGGTTCTTTCATTGTCCTTCCATTCTAGGATTTTCCTTTTTTTTTCTTTTCACCTTTATTGCTTCAGTATCTGTTACTTGAAGCCCATCTAATCACTCAAATATTCTCTAAGCTCTTCTTAGTGTTGGTACCACTTCCACACTGAATTTAAGACAAGGAGGTGAAAAGAAACTGACTTCTCTCATTTTGGATTCTATTAATGACTCAGAAACTTATATTTTTCATTTTTTTTGGGTAGACTAGAATACCTTGAGAAACATCAGTCATCTCTCAGAACACAGGTTTTTTGCCTGAAATGACTCTTCCGTATTGTGAGAATTTCTTTAGAAATGAACACTGAGTCATAATTTAAAAAACAAGAGAATAATCACTTATTATCTCAATTTCTCTATAATACTACACAATATTTCATTTGGGATATTTAAATTAATAGTGTAACGTACATGATTGGACTGTAAATGCTTTGGACCGGGTAAGACACTCTTAGTAAGATAACTCAGTTTTTGAGCCCCATTTCTTTGGAAATCTAAATGAACAACAGAGAAACAGTACACATAACAGTCTGATAATGCTGCAGAACAAAACCATACAATAAGCAGTGAAAAGCTTAGAAAGTGATTTCTGCATCTCTTTAGTACAAGAGGAAGTCAGATAACTGAAGCTGAGTTAGTGGTCTAGTAGCTCTACTTTAATGTTTAGATACCTTCATAAAAGTTAGGCTTATAATGCTCCTAAGAATAATAAACACAAGAACAATTTTTTTTTTTAATCTATGTATTCTTTAAGTAAAAAAATGAGCAACATTATATCTATATTTACAAAACCTCCTTTTTTTCGTACCAAGGATACTAATATCTCCTGTTCTGACCAAGTTCTTGATAATAATTGCTATAGTCTTGATGGTTATACCTACATCCAAATGTATTTGGGTATTCTTCTCCTGTTTTACTTTAAACACAACCAGATAGTTACCAATAAAGAGATTGTGTGAGGAAGAAGTCTGTAGTCAGATGGAGGCAATTAATTGAGTTTTAGATCACACATTCCATATAAATGAACATTTTCATTTCAAGGTAGTTTTCATGACAGCAATATTTTAGGACAATTAATGTCACCTTAATTCTGCAATATGTGAAAAGGCACCTCTGGAGGTATAATTCTTAAAATGTAAGAAGGTTTGCTGGCTCAGAGTGTATAGTAATCTATAAATTCTTTCTTTCTTGCTGTTCCACTTTAATGCAAATAGATTTCTTTGAAAACTTTCTGCTGACAAGTGAATTTTGTAATCTTGAACTAAAACAAGATTTGTTTCAGGTGTGTATATATATGTGTGTATGCGCTAATACATGTAACTCAGATAATTTCAATAATATTAATTTATTTTAATTCATTGGCAACTTTAATATATGTGATATTGTTAAGATTGGCATGTGATGCCAAAAAAGCTTAATTGACTGTGGTCATTTTAAAGTACTGACATTTTTGATTATGGTACCCTGGCATTATATTGGCAAAGATACTTCATGTATTGAAATTCTACACAAATTACATGCAAAATGTAGTTCTTTCATATGTCAATATGCTGCCTATGGCTGTAATTATACAATGTGCACACATCACATTAATAACATGGAGGAAATCTGCAGTGCCAGAGGATTCTCTTCTATTTGCCATAATTGCTGCAATTAGTAAAAAAGAAAAAAAATGCATTTGCTTAGTTCAACAAAACAAGTTACACAGTACTGAGGAAATAAGAGCTATATAGCTGCATTTCCCAGTATGATGTGAAGTTCAGCAGGGGTCTTGCAAAAATTATGCCTATGTCCTTTCCCATTCTACTGTAAAACTAAAATAAAGCTATTTGTCATGTTGGTAGGGCTCATGCAAATGCCCTTGCCATCTCAGAGTGAGTTCTCTAAAGAGTTTTCTTATTCCTATGCAATTTATTCACCAACTGTTTGAAACCCAGTAAATTGCAGAGTGCAGTTATCCATGGCATTTGTGAATGGGCAACTTGTTTTAGTTCTCACAGCAGCTGTGAAGGTGGGAGAAACCAGATAAGCTTCAGTTAGTCTTACTGGTTTGCTTAAAATGAAAATTAACAAACTAAATAAACCCCTGTAACCAGAGAAGCCTTGATTCATGTTCTATATCTAGTTATGCCGTTTCTTAATTGCCTCCACTCCTTTTTCACTAAGACCATAAGTTATTACTCTATGAGCTTTCTAAATCATAAAAGATTGTATCTGTGGGTGGAAAGAAAGTTATATGCAGCTGTCTGGGATCATGAATTTGGTAATGAAATAGAGTTTTGAGAAGTTCACATTTTTATCATTCCTCTTTTTATCTTATTTCTTCTTTTACTTTTTTTCCTGGGTCATGCACCTATGCCTGTCAGCAGTCAGTTACTTTCTTGCAAGTTCCCCAGTATGGTAATTGTTCAAATTAATTTTAAAATATTGATTTTTTTTTCTGAAAATTTCTGGTCTCAGGTCTTTGCTTTAACATGTCAAGGTATGTAAGTAAATGTAAAACGCAATAATATTTTTTAAAATTTGTTAATTTAATCACAAAATTCATCTTACCTTTGGTTTTGCTATAGAGTCTGTTTTCATGTTAGAATGGTAATATACTTCACTCTGAGTTATCCCAGTTCTCCAAGTTCTTCTCAAGGTTGTTTCTTCCATGCATATTATCATTCTACAGTAAATGGAGAGTCTCTGGCTTATGAGCATCGTGCATGGAGTTTTTTTCCCATTTATCAAAATTCTCCAAAACTCATGCAGAAAATCTGAGTCAAAATGTTAGTCTCATAACACATGAGTTACAATACTAGTGATAGGTGCATTGGGAGTTTATAAGATATTAAACTGTGTAAGTGATTTGCTTTCATCTGTAATTTTTTAGTAAATTTCTAATGGGCATGTTACTGCACAGCTCTGTAATTATTGTGGTCCCATTTGATCAGTTGGCACAGCTTCAGGATGGGTAGGTAGTGGGGGAATAATGCTGCTGCACAAGGGTTTGAAGACTTAGCAACTGCTGATGCCAGAATTTAGTTCAGACGAAGTAATCCAAGTGCTGTGTAGACAGAATTGTTCTTTAATGACAGTGGCATGACTGAAAACACAGTGTCAAGGGTAAAAGCAGAGGGTGAGCCTTGAGTCACTGTCAGTGATTTTGCCACCACTGAGAAGTTCATTTCCAAGTCAGAAGAGGTTTGCAACACTTTATCGTAAAAAGGGAAGTGAATTCTCCTTTGAGATCAACCATATTAGCCTGTAGCAATTATTGTTTGTTTTTTTTTAATGTACTGAATATTTTCTTTTTTTTTACCATCTCTCTCTGTAATAGAAATGTTAAATTAAGTTGTAGCCAGTACTATTATGCAAATCTCTCAGAGGTTTTCAATAGTTGTGAATTGTCATATGTGTTTTTAAATGTTAGCTTTTCTCAGTAAACTGAAACAACTCACCTTCTGTTTGTACACTTTAACTGGATGGAATGAATTCTTAGTTTCAATTTGTATTTATACACAAAACATCAAACTATATACAGATAAACCTATTTTATGTTTGTTTGGAGATTGAGCAATCCCCAGAATTAAATGCTGGAAGCTATTCCCCCATTATCTGAGGAATTATTTTTATTAGTGGAACAAATCTGGACATGGTTAGCTTTGTTTGACAGTACAAATTATATAAAAGCCAGAGGAAATACATATTATCATGTGTTTCTGCTTTTCAATTCATTCTCATAAAAATATTTATATGAAAAATATCTGTAATTCTTGTTTACATAAAATGATATATTTAGAAATGTTAGTTTGCTAAATATTTTTTGTAAATTGAAAAGTGAAATAAAAGAATATTTTAAAGTAGGACTTATTTTTTAAATACTCAGCCTTCATCATGCAAGAATCTGAACATGTAATTGTACTTTGTATTTCAGAGAACATTTGTTTACATTTTACACTTCCCTCCAGCTGGGGTTGTCAGTTGAATTCTTTTATAGTCAACATCAGTTGTCAGTTCTCAGTCTTGCTAAAACAAGGCTGTTCCCTTTGAGCTCACCACCTTTTAGGACATAACAAACATTTTAGAACCCAGGATTTTTTGTTAATCTAGCTTTAAAGGGAATTATGATGTTTGTATTACTACAGGCTTACTGCTTCACAGGATTTGTTGAGCCAGCTGAGATCCTTTATAACAGCACGGAAGGTTTGGAAGGTGGGAGAATGATGTGACTGGTGTACCAGTCTCTGTAGAAATCTGTCAGTCGTGACAGTTTTCACTAACTTCCAGTGCAGTAATATTGTAATGGCGTGGTGATATAAATGTCAACTTTGTAACAGCGTCCCTCTGGAAAATCTGAGTGGGTGGATGGCATTTTTTTTCACCACAGGCTGAGCTATCCCAGCTTTTTCAGTTGGTGCAAATGTGACACAGCATAAGTGGAGATGAAAGAGGCTGTTTTCTATGGGCGGTGTTTTGCAAAGAAAAAATATAATTTTTCTATGGATGTGCTTGAAAAGATTTCTATTGTGTTCTTATATTTTCAAAAAGTAGTAATATAATAATAAAAAAAATAATTCAGGTTTGTTGTAGAATTGATCAAATAATTTGGTAACACAGAGAACAATTATGAGTGCTTGCATATATTACCCATCATAACAAAATACATTCTTTAGTAGATGTTACACTACTTGTACTTCTAAAATAGACTATTTACATAAAATCATAACTACTAGAATATGTGAAATTAATTCAATAATGCAATGCTTAGAACTTGCAAGTACAGGAAGAACATGTACTAATTCCTATCCACCTCCATTGTTACCTTAAGGGCAGCTCTCTCCATAGCAACTGAAAACTTTTCAAGGCAGCAATAAACTAATCCTCTCCAGCTTCCAGAGCACCATCAAGGAATTTTAAAAACATTGGACTTCCAGCAGCTAAATACTTCTGAGGATTCAGAAGGCCACAAAGCTAGATACACAAGCATTCTTTTTCCCTTCAGAAGGTAAGAAAAGAATATTTAGAAATAAATGCTTATAATGTCCTTGTAACAACAATGCATATTCTTAGTTGCTAAATATATCTAAACACCAAAAGATTTCCTAATATCTAAAAACATACTAACTTTTATCTAAATGCTCATTTGAATTCAACAGTTCTTTTTCAGTTTTAAATACTTTATTATAAGAGTTTCCTTTAAAATAAGACACGTGTATCATATTGTAGTTCAAAGAAGATGAACGTATATGTGGCTTACTATCTTAATATGTATGTCGCTGCCCATTAATAAAATCAAAACTTCTGTGGAAAACAGAAACAAAACTCTTTTACATTGCTTATGCTTTGATAGATTACTGTTAAGGTAGAGGGAGTGATTTATTAGGAAGGATTGTGACAAGAGAGAATCTTTTATGGTACAAAATGTCTTTTGCACCTAGAGTTAACAAGTTAAGCTTGTTTGTCTTGTTTATTCACTGAGTTCTTTGAATGAAATTTTAACCTCAGTTTTGTAATTCTTCCATCTGAGTAGTGGTCACTGATTTTTTAAGTGCATCCTATTCCTTCTCTTTTTTGTGCTGTATAGCTGGATTTTAGTAATGTTGGTAAAGTGTTTTGACAATGTGACCTGCTTTATGTTACTGCTATGTAACATAATTACTGGACATTCATATTAGTATTAGACTAGAAATATTTATTTACAGGGTGTTTTTTGTTACTAAAAATGTGTTTTCATGATGAAATGAAAGTCAAAGCCATGGTATTTTCCTATTCTTACTGAAAATAATTATTACTGAATGCAATAACATAACACTGAAATGAAAGCCATAGACTATTTTTAAGGCAGGGAAGGGCACTTTGAGACAACCTCTTGTTGGTAATTCTAAAGAAGTTTTGAGGCCATGGTTGTCTTAGTTTCCTGCTGTTCTGTGCTGTAAAGCCCTTACAGGCTCCCTGTTGTTAGAAAACAGCTTGTCACTGCAAATCAGCTTAGCCAACCAATTAATAAATCCTTTCGAACATATTGCATTTGCACTAATTAAAAGGTTGGGTTTTTTTTCCCCTTTACCATTCAGATTCTTCAGGTTTCCAGTTTAAGCTGTGAAGTGCAAACAACAATCCAACATTCAGTGCAGGTCACGCACTGCTGGAAGAGGAGATGTGTTTTCTGACCAAGCATCCAGCTCTTGGGGTGGTATGTTCTGCTTTCATATTCAGCGTGCTCATTGCTGAAGGACAGCCTGGGGAAGAGCATGGGCAGGATGGCAGCAATCCTCCCAGCAGAGGCTCTCTGGTGGAAGTTTTACGCATTCTCTCAGCTGAAAACACTGAGCTCCACATGAACCACTCACGAGAACTGGTCAAAATGTTACTGGAGAGAGCTGAGTGCCCACAGCGGATTTATGGCATGCAAGAGGATTGTAATCTGGTTAGTGCTTCAATTAATGAGGGATATCTTTACAGGATCATCAGTGAGTTCTAACATTTGTTAGAGTGATACTGCCCTGAATACAATACCTAAACATGTAAAACACTTGTTAGAGCAAAAAAAATTGGCCCTGCTTTGTTTCATTTTGAATTATTATTATTTATTGTTTGACTCATGAAGAGATATTCCAAACATGACAGACATTCCTTTTAAAGTTCCCAAGTGTTTGTTTTCCCATAAAAATTTTCCCACTGAAACCTGGTCTAACAATAAAAGCATGAGCTTGAATTTGTGGCACAGGATTTCCACTGTGGAAAGACAGGTAAACACTGAGGACCAGTTCTGCCACTTTTTTTGTTGTTCTGGATTTTAGTTCATAAAAATAAAACCCAGACAGGATTGTCTGAGATTTATGTGCCACTTCACTGAAATATTCAAGATTAAGGGGAGAGTTTTGTAAGCAGTTCAGGTCAAGGAAAATGAAAGGCAGAACAATGAATCTACAAATCCAAATTGAAACTGGAAGTAGTCCAGGGTACAGTTACACAGAGGGATTGGTTGTCTGCTTGAGAATATTTTCAGAACTCAGTCCTGATTCAATGAAGAAAGGACAGGGACAGTGTTACTGAGCAACTTAGCTGAAAGGGACAACAAAGGGCTTGGTCAGCCTTGGCTTTCATTACTGTGGCTCTGGAACTGTTCAGTGACCTACATACAGCAGTGTCACTTTATACCACACTTAGGAAGATGGTCTGAAAGTTGAATGTTTTTACAAGGTACTGTTCTCAGCAATCTGCCAAGCCAGTGAAGTGGGGATCTTTTTATCCTTTGCAGTAGACAGACACTTGCTTAATTGACCCTTTCTAAAAATGCTTCCATTTTTCATACAAGCCCAAATGTGAAATTTCATACATATATATTGTAGGTGCCTGTCATTACCTAAATGGATAATTTTTTTATGAAGGAAATTATTCACACATGGACAACAAATGTGCATCAGATACGGGCCCAGATTGAAAACTGACAGTGTATTAAACCTGGGTATATAGTTCTTCTAAACTTCACAAAACAGGGGACTAGGTTTTTGTTTGCCCTTTTTGTTTTTCTTTTTGAGTGGCATGGTTTTTCTTGTATTTGTAATTTATTTTTGGAGAGCTTGCCCACTGTGTCCTTGGATGGACAAAATCTAAGAGAAACTTATCTGGGGCTTACTTTGGTCAGTACTGCTGCTCTGTTCAGGTTTCATCTTGGAAATTTTCTATAGGAAGACTTTGAGGACTTTAACCTTTTTCAGTACTTCTCAATCTCGTCTGCTCTCTGTGTTAGAAACACTGCACACACCCTACACTGTCAGTGGTACTGTGCCAGCACCACAGGATCATGGTTTTCTGCAGGAAACCCTTATGAGATACGTGGCATTTTCAGTCACATGGTGCCCACATGGCACTGTGCTGAAATCTTCCATTTTGATTTAACAAGGTTTGGTAAACCAAGACAGCAAAAACTGCAAGAAGAACTATCCTTCAAGTTCATCAGAATTTGAAACAGAATGCCCCACCTTAGCTTGGCATTTTCTTCCTCATACTTGATTGTTGGGAATCACTAATTGATTTCAGATTCGATTTCCCTTCTAAATCCAGGATTCCATTTATACCACATGTCTTTGTTTTCAGACTTTCTTTTCTTTATTTTGGTTTTTATAATATCTCTAATGGGCATTTAAAAGCAGTGAAGTTTAACACTTTCTTTAGACCCTCTTCTGGTTTGTTGTTACATAGTGGCCCTTAGACTTTATGGGCAGGGGCTGGCAGCTATTGAGCACCATTTCTGTATCTCCTAAGTACACAACAGTCATATATTTCTTGCATTGGTAATAAAAAAAATTTTTGAACTTCTGGCCACCTAAACAAAAGAAATTCAGGCTTCTGTGCCCAAGTTCTGGGCTTCTATTTTTTGTAGGAAATAAGCATTTCTAAATCAAGGATGGATGATTATTCCTGTAAAAATATTAGTAGGAGCAAAAAACCCCCCAATCTAAGAAACAAAAAAAAAACCAAGTGACAAAATACTTCATATCCTCTTAAAATCTTTTCAAGGGTCACTCACTATGGGCTACCCATATACTATGGAGTAACTGCATCTTTTACAGTGCATCTGCTTCCTTCTAATTAGAAGTTTTCAGTCATCTTACTTGCAAGAGCAAACAATGCACTCATTGTAATTTATCCTCAATGAATTTTAAAATCTTAGAGAAATATTTGAAAATCTTCCACTTCATGCCGTATGTTTATTGTATTACTACTGAGTGTTCATAAAGGCTGGTTGACTGACTTGAGGTCTTTGGGACAGAAAACAGAATAGATTTCTCCTAGTCCAAAGAATAATTCTCAGAGTTTGCATTAGGAAAAGTTAAAGACCTTGATAAGCAATGTAGGTAGGACAGGATACAATGAATCATACTGTAATCTAGTTCATGTATAGAAATAGTTAATTTGGCTATTAATATCTATTTAGATTCATTATTTTGAGAATTTTTTTTAGAATTCTTCATATTAAAAAGTAGCAGCTCTCTCAGTTCCTTCAAGGAACTTTGGCTTCTGAACATGACAATGTTTGTTTCATTAACCCAGCTTCAGTGTAGGACAGTGACCTAATGTACAAGGTGGGCCCCATCAAACACATCATGCTTGTAGCCACAAAAAATTTATTCTGACAAACTGGATTCTGTCTGGATTCATTAATTTATTAGAATGCAGTGTTGATCCTCCCATGTTATCTCATGTGTTATAGTTTCTTCTCTGAAATGTACGGCTCAGATGCTCTATTACTGTGGAGATTAGCTGACAAATCTATAACATGCTAGGAAAGGAGTTTGTTAGAAAAAACAGATACAGAATTAATAACATCAATTACAAGATCTCTTCAAGAAAGCTTCTTTATTTTGGACTTCAGTGTCTTATTTGCCATAGCCTGAGATAGACCTCTATTAGTCTTCTGGTCTAATTTACAGACTAACTTTTGTATGAGCGGCAAAAGTTTCTATAAAGTGTCTTTATATCAAGAAAAAAAGGAGAGATGGATAGATAGATAGATAGATAGATAGATAGATAGATAGATAGATAGACAGACAGACAGATATGTATA
The DNA here is from genome assembly GCF_001522545.3 of Parus major. NCBI lineage: Eukaryota > Metazoa > Chordata > Aves > Passeriformes > Paridae > Parus > Parus major. Next base: position 19,631,620 of record NC_031769.1, on the reverse strand, counting down.
CACACACACACATACACACACACACACACACACACACACACACACACACATATATATATATATATACACACACACACACATATTAAATATTCTGTGCTCAGATGTAAAGCCCGCACAGGGTGAAGATGTCATTTCAGTCCCTCTTGAAATGCATTTGAAGGACTAAATGGGGTTGAGACCTTGTGCTGGCTCTCTACACTGGATCTCATTGTTGCATTTAACAGAATTCATTGAGAAGCATAAAAATAGCTGTGTGATTACAGGCTCAATTATGTCTCTCAGCAGTGCATTGAATATGGTATAACTTCTGTTTACATAGCCTCAATTAACTAGAGTTCAGCAACTGTTCTTATCTTATAATGTAAACACATATAGAATGCAAAGATGAAACTATGAATAGCCCTAATTCATAATATATTTGTAACCAGAAGTGTAATCTTCTGAAGCCAGCAGAAGGTTTTGGCTCTCTACAATGATTGATCAGAATTATTCCTAATTGTAGGGAGTCTCAAACCACTAAATCACAAAATTATGGAATAGAATCATAGAATGGTTTGAGTTTGAAGGGGCCTTTAAAGATCATGTTGTTCTACTCCCTGTACCATGGCAGGGGGACCTTCCAATTCAATAGACCAGGTTGCTGAAAGCTCCCTCTCTAGGACATTTGACTTTTCTTAGAAACAATAGGGGCTCTGCAAAAAAAATGCACAGCGAGATCTTGCAGCTATAGAACTGCAATGAACTACCTGCACCCTCCTGCCATTCCATTAGCCTGCATCTGTGTAGTTTTGGGTTTGATCCCTTAAATATAGAAGTTGTATTCTCCTGTTGTCCTTCCTGTCCGTATTTGCAAATGACTGGCAGGGTGTCACTTGAGTTGAATTTCCATTTATTTTTATTTCTTCACAGTGCCTTGAACCAGATGCTTTGTTACTAATAGCTGGAGGAGATTTAGAAGACCATCTCAGTGAAGAAGTATTTGAGAGAATTTCTCTTATTCTTCTCTACTACATTCTTCATCGTAGAGATATGTGTTCTTCAGAATTCAGCTTGAATAATAAGGATTATAAATTTTACCTACAGAGTATGCTTAGTTTAAGACATGATGAAGACTGTTATTATTTTTCACGGAATGAAACTGAAGATATTTTAGCTGCAGTAAGGCAACATTTTAAAACTTCTGAAAACCAGGTAAGGAAATCATATGAAAAAATAGCTTTATCTTTATAAAAGGTATAATGACTTTATGCTAGTATAGAGACTATGCCATTATCACAGTCCTCAAGAAGACGGGTACATGAAAGTGTCCAAGCACAGGTTGAGCGCTGGTAATGTGTCATATGTGCTCTTTAATGCTTTGTTTCTGCCATGTGCCACTTCCACAGGGTCTGCTGTGAAGTGGTTGGGGAGATACTGCACTTTAGGGACCATTCCTAATAGGTAATTTAGATGCAGTTGCTCTGCTTAGGGCAGATGGAAAAGAGCCCAGCTGTGTAGATGCAAGATCTTGCACTTGGCTCCAAGGACAGAAAATACTTTCTCATCTCTGATATTTGTTAGCATAGATACACATAGCTATGCATAGATACACCACCAGTGATCTGAGATCTATTTGATATATCTATCTAATCTATCTACAAGGTTCTGTTTGAGATCCTTATATCAAATAGGATCTATAAAATAATAGAATAATATTCTTGAGTTCAAAGTCGAAGTGTTTCGATGGTATGAAGCAGAACAGATAGATTACTGGCTGGTATAGGAGCAATAATGAATTATTTTACTGTGATGAAATCCTTGCCAGGTTCTACACTTCCACATCTATCCAAAGCTAGACAGAATGAGGAATCTGTCCAAAGATATGGCTTCCTTCAGTTAGAACACATCCATTTGTGACTAATTATCTGCCAGCATGGATATGCCTTGTAGAAAGATTGTTAAAGATAAGCTTAAATTTAAAGTTGAAAAAAAAGCATGTTGAGTATTTTCAGCTAAGATCATAGTTTCTAAGTCAGGAAACATGCTGTGAGTTTTATCACTGCTGTTTAGAATTCTTTATCTCAAATAAGATCTATAAAATAATAGAATAATATTCTGGAGTTAAAAGTTGAAGGTAAACTTTTCCTTGTAATGGACAATAAAATAGGTTTTTGCTAGACTAGATAACTCCTAAAGTACAGGTTGAGATCCTGTTTATAGCCACTTAGTTCTGTTCAATGTATTGAGTTAAATTTGGTTTATATAAAGCTCAAATTTGTCCTTTTCATTTAATTAGATTTTAATTTACAGCCTACTGTAGTAGGGTTTTCTGCATAAAAAGAAGATGGGTAGGAGACCTGGCTGTGTCCAGAATATTGAGGGCCTCCAGTTCCTCTCTCTGTCTTCTTTGTGTGGTTGTTTCCCACCATAAATTATTCATTGACCAGTACTTTTGGTTCTGAGTCTTGGTGAACGTGCTGATTTCCAAGGACTCCAATGGTATCTGAGCAACTGTAAAGAGGCATTGGAGGGTATTTGGAATGTCAAGATAGAATAACAACCCATAAAATGCTTTCCTGAGGGTTCTGTTTGTTTATGCTGGCAGTATAATCAGTTGTCAAGCCAGTCCAGTAACTGAGACTTCGCCACTCACTGACTTGAGGGAAAAGAGGTTTCTTTTATGAAAGGTACACAAAACATAATAGCATAATACTTGGAATCACAACACTTGAGTTGTGGAAAAGGGCCAATGGTGAAGGGCAGTCATGGAAGAACAGCATTTTTAGTGGCTCTTTATGTGCTTTGGTTTCACAGAAAATGTCTTCTTCTTTAGTCATAGCACCTAATATCTTGTTTGAAATGAGAGATTAAATTTTGGGTTGTAAAAATTTTAATGTATCGTGAATGAGCAGGAAAAGAAATGGCAGCCACCTCTCTGAAGCATTTATGGCCTACATAAGGAGAGATGAGTATGTATGAAATTAATGACCACTGTACTGGCTTATCTAGACAACTTTTTAATTTTTCTAATATGAATTAGAAAAAAAATCAAGTAAATTTTTGCCTTTGTTCTTTTTGTTGTTGTTTTTTCATTCAAATCCAACCATTTTCAGTGAAAATAAACAAGAAAGGAAAAAAGGGAAAAAAATATGAAAAGGGGGATAAATTTCTGGGCAACTGAGAGAGTTTGAAGATTTCCACACACATGGTTGTATACCACTGACTACTGTTTTTATTAGGTCACCCAGCAGGAAAGTCACCCTTTATCTGCAAAATTATATCTTTCCATATTGTCCCCAGATAACCACTCCATAAAAAACTAATGATTCCATTGAATAGGTAAGGAACTAAAAACATTTAAAGAATTCTTTCTGAAGTTTGAGACAAAGAGATAAAATCTGTATTATTTCAGCCAATTTCTCATGACTGAGCAAAGACTCCTCCCCTTTCTTCCACTTTCTGGAAGTAGATGTAGATATAATTGAGGAGGACACTTGGAACAATAGAAACAGCAGGAAAATAACACTAAGAAAAAATAACCTGAATGAAGGACTGTATTTTTTCCCCCATTAGACACCGAGTAAGTTTTCAAGATTTTTAATTCTATGCCTGTTCTCCTGAAAATGTCCTTTGATTAGCTGTCCTGCTGGCAATTACACCTTACATCTAAGCATTTTTTTCTACTCTGGCTGTCTGTGAAATTGTTCTTCCCAGTTTCTCCTCCTGTCACTCTGATTATTTAAATGGAGGTGAGCAGGATTGTCTTCATGCTGTTTTCTCCTGATTTCAGTGTGTTGATGTGAGCACTCTGGAGAAAAATGCTGATATAATGGACAGAGATGGTGCTGATGAAAACACTCTTCCACGCCTGGCTGCTTTGATCCTTACTCTGGCTCTCCAAGGAGTCTGTATGGGGAAAGCAAGTTTGCCTTCCCCAGAATTCTTTATAAAATATATTTTCAGTTCTCTAAATAGTACCACTGAGCTCCAAGTGACAGGTAAGCTGGAGTATGCAAAGTTCATTTTCTTCAGGAAAATTTATTACTGGACTTATCAGAAATTCTGCTTAATCATAAATAAATAGAAGTATAGGAGAGCTCTAAGTGCTCCAAAAAAAATAAAAAACATGAAACAAAACAAAACAAATGCCAAGCTCTCAGCAGCAGCAGCTATTAATTTCTGTAAAATGTTGTGCCTGCTTAGCAGTTTAAGAAGCTACACCATCTATACAGGGGCCTGGTATGGATTTAGAAGGTTGTTACAAGACATCTACTTTTCCATTTTTGTGGCAAGTGCAAACATCAACAGTTTGCAAGCTTTTTAAAGCCCTTTTAAAAAGTTACATTAAGTATGGGTTAAAACAGATTAAAAAGTTCCATTGAGCATAGGTAAAAACATTTTTAACATTCATAGGTTACACAGAAGTACATTGAATCACTGAAATAAATATTAAAAAAATAATAATCCTTATCCCTAAACTGGGACTCCTAGTTTGTACTTACATAAACTGGTTTGGCAGCAAAGCCCTTCTTTTAAGATTGCCCAGCCAGATCTTGTAAAATAATTCTTACAAGAATGGATGGAGCCATCTCAGCAGAGTGCTACTAAATAGCTATATATGGTGAAATCTGGGCCCCAGTGAAGATAACAGCAGGACTGTATGGTTGGTGGGCTTAGGATGTCATTCAGAAAAAAACAGAAAAATATTCTTAACCAGTTTGTTACAGGGTAAGTCTATTTTAAGTCTAATCTCATTATATGGTCCCTTTAAATTTATTTAAATTCTTAATAGTAACTGCAGGAAAGAGTAAGAACCTGGAAGCACAGAAAAAGAAAATTAGATTTTGCTACATTTACAAAATAAATAGACCTGCAGCTCCATTCAGATCTTTTTGTCTAAGTAGGCAAAAGAATGTAGTGAAACTTCTTATCAGAAACCTTTTTGTGAGATTTACCATTAAGATTATACCATTTGCATTTTCTGAGTAACAAGATATAAAAAATAAAGGATTATCATATGGAAACATTCCCATTAATATAAATTTCCTTAAAATTAATTTGTGGACCATTTTTTAATGGACAAATTAAGGTTTACAGGAATTATTGTTAAGGCTTCGTTTGAAAGTGCAGAGGTGAAGGAAGGTGATAAGGAAGATATGCCCCCTCAAATAACCAGGCATTTCCATCAGCAGAAGCACCCATTGCACCCAAGCTATGTCATGAGGTACATGTGGCGTGATTTCGGATTTGGATTAGGGATCCTGCCTCTCTCCTTCCTGTTTCAGTAGTGTGAGCAGGCATCCTTCCAGTTAACTGAAAGAGAGAAAAAAATTCACAGTCTTGTGCTGCACTTCTGAAGTTCAAGGGCAGCACAGCATCCTGAAGATTGATTTTCAGGACCCTATAGAGGATGTTTCCTCATCCAAATACCTGAGTGTGACAGCTTAGTGTGGAGTTCCATTTATGCAGGAAAATTTTAAGAACAGTGAAGTTATTTAGCAATTAATAGATAACTTCATCAGAGATGCTGATTAAATGAAAGATGAATTGCCTTTCAGTCACATCTGTTTTCTTCTGAGGCAGTCATAGGCAAAATATCTCAGTGTGATAGGTAAAGAAGGAAAGGCTAAGGATCTGGAGGTCTGGAACTTCCAGACTTGTTAAGCAGAAATTGCCCCCAGTATCAAACTGAGAACAGGGTATTAAAATGAGGAATTGAATCAATGTTATAAAAAACAAAAAGAAAAAACTATTGTCTTTTAAATATTTTGTCTTTTAAGTGTGCATTTTCCCATGGTAACATATCTGTTCTCTAATGAATTACTAGAACTAGAACAACTACTAAATGTGCTTACAGCCAGAAAGACCTGCACTGTAAATGGACAATTTCACAGTCACAAAAGAAGACGTTACAGTATGGCAATCAGAGATATTGGAAGAAGAGATACTCCAGTCAAAGGAAACCATACAAAAGGAGACTATCTGAAAGGCTCTTTTGAAGATCGTGAAAGGAACACAGATTGGGACCAGGTTAATTTTTATTTTTTTTTATGTTGTTATAGTGTTGGTGGCAGAATTTCACTGACAGAAGTTTAAATTTATTTTTAAACCATGCAATGTGTCTGAGGTAAAATGTATTAGTTTCAAAAAAGCATGTAGATATGGATGAAAATATATATTTGTATAGCTATATTTGTTTAAATATTAATTGGAGAAGGAACTTTGTGGATGTTGAATGTGCAATTAAAGTCACTGGGAGGAGCTAACAATGGTTAGTATTACATGGAGTCAGGTGTTTATTCAAGATAGAGGACTGGAGTAACATGGCTCTGATGTTTTCATACAGTTGTTAAAGATTTCTTGTGGTTTTATGTCACATGGTTTCTAGGACCCATTAAGTGACCTGGCAGAAAGAAGGATTGGTTTGCACTAAGGGGAAAAAAAGTAAATTAAAGTTTCTATATAAGTTGCATTTAAAAGACTGATGTAAATTTAAGATTGGGCATTTCTGAACTCTTTTCATAGCCATCTATGGAATCTACAAGCCTTCTTTAGAAACTATAAAGGCTGTAAAACCAGAGCCTTTATAGCTGCTCCCCAGCATCCTCTCTGAGGACTTTGAAGGACACAGGCCTATTGCAGATGATTTTATCCTTATCCTAAGAATTTGAAAATTAATACATTTTTTAATGGCAATGATCAAGATGTTAATTGACTTCCATTCTTTAGACTGGGTGTCATTCCTTAGACAAAAAAGGAAGCCTCAAAGTATGTAATTGGTATATATATTGATGTATACATTTGAAATATATACTTCAAATAACACTTTTCTATTGTTTTTACTCCTTTACCATTTATGTTAACTCAGTGGCAATGTTTCTCCTCCATTTAGGAGAACTGAGTGACATGCAATTGACTTTTTCTGTGGGGTCATTTTCTGATGGGGAGCTGAAACAACTTTCATCTGGGTAAATGCTATTCTGATAGATATTTATCTGTGTAATTGTATTGCATTTGAAATACACTCTATCAATACGTTTGTTTCTTTGCAGCTGACCACAAAAAAGGATCATGCTAATCAGCATGATGAGGCTTTTAATGGGGTCTCAAAATAATCTTAAATTAAGGTCATTTTAAATGTGTTTCATATGAATTTTAAATTATGAAGGACAAAAATCAGCAGTGATCCTATCTGTAGAAGAAATAATTGTTCTCCAGCAATTGAAGTATTTTTAAAGCACAGTTTTTGATTTTTTGAACTTTTGGGACCGACTGTAACTCAGAAGATAAGTGTGCAGGGGCATTATCTGAGTCTTAGGAGTCAACTGAGAGCCAAATATTCCGTACACATAAAAATATACCACAAAAAAACATCTGGAGAGAAGATAATTTCTTTATTAATTCTTTGTTTCTAAAGGATTCTTTTTCCATTCCTGTTCTTTTTAGCTATGCCTATTTTCCTTGATATATTCCATTAGAACACTTCATGTTTCTCTGCTGTGTTGCTAATTTTGTCTCCTTTTTTCTGCACCTATGATAGCCATTGTGCTTCAACAATAGAAGATTCTGCTACACACAACACTTTGACTCGTCTATGGCTTGTGTTTGCTAGCTGCATTAAGATCTGTAATTCAATTTTTGTATAGGAATAATTTTTTGAAACATTAGCACAGAAAAAGCATCACTACTTTCTTTTAAAGTCATCATTGTCTCTACAAATAAAAATGTATATAAAAAGTAAGTGGCAGATGATCTGAGATGGATAATCTTAAATTCATTAATCTGTGTCACAACGTCTATGTATTAATTTATTCTTCCTCATTAAAGAAACATGGATTTTGGAAGCCCAAATCATCCATCCATCCATCCATCCATCCATCCATCCATCCATCCATCCATCCATCCATCCATCCATCCATCCATCCATCCATCCATCCTTCCATTCAGTTTTTCGCATGAAAATATGCAAAATCAATGTGCTTATTCCATTGATATCATCCTCCAGGAGTACACACATAGTTGCTCTTCTAATTGAGACAGTTCTCTGACTCCTTATGTTAAAAAGCTTAAAAGACTAGGCCTTGTAACTAGAAAAGAGGCAGGTCCTCATGCCCCACATCTTATGAGAACATTTTACTAAATAGACCTTAACAGCTATTTTTCATGTATGGGTAGACAGTTTGTTTTTACAAATGAGATTTTGCTTTTCATTGAAAATTCCTGGTAATAAATTCACATTAAAATTTAGATTCATAGTAATCCTGGACCTCATCTTGTCTATTGTACTTTTCAAAAAAGAGACAGCTTCAAAGTCAGATCAGGTTTCACAGAGCCATGTCCAGTTGAATTTGGTATGTCTCCAAAAACAAAGCTTATACAGTCTTTTTTGGGAAACCTATACCAGTGCTTTATTACCTTTGTCTTGATGGACTTCTTTATTATAGCAAATTGGAGCTTTTTGTTGCTGCAGCTAATACTTTTCACCTTTCATTCTTTTGCTGTATGCCTCTGAGAAGGTTATCTCTGGTTATCTCTTCCCTCTAAGCCACCTTAGACTGTTGAAGACTTGAGATGCCTGCCAACCTTTCTCTTCCCAAACTGGACAAACCCAGGTCCCTGAGTCTCTCCTGGCACATCAAGTGCTGCAGTTCCCTAGCCATCTTGGTGGCCCTCCACTGGACTCCCCTCAATTTGCCAGTGTCGTGCACTGCAGGTTATTGAGCTGGACATAGTCCAGATGTGGACTTAGATGTAGTGAGTGGTGGGCAATGTTCTTTCTCCAGTACCTGCTGGCTCTGCTCTTGCTCATGCAGCCAGCGTGCAATTAGTGGTCATTGCCACAAAGGCACGCTGGTGGCTCATGTTTAAGTTTCCTGTCAGGACCCACCCCAAGGGCTTTTTCTGCAAACCTGCCTTCCTTCTGGTCAGTTTTCCCTAGCCCTTATTGTGGCATGGGGTTATTCTGTGTGAAGCACAGTAAGTTTGGCTTGGCTGATCTTCATGAAGGTCTGGTCAGCCCTTTTCTTTATCATGTCAAAGTCCCTCTAAATAGCAGCCACACCCATCAGCATATGGACTAGTGGTCCCAGTTGAATTTCACCTGTGAAATTCAACACCATCTGGTGCACTCTGTTCCATCATTCAAGTTGTTAGTGAAGGTGTTCATATCATCCCTGCCCTGACTGGTCAGCATTGCTGCTCATAACCAGCCAAAAAATTCTAGTCTTCATACTTGATACCAGTTGTCAGTGTTCCCTAGTTCTGAGTCAAAACCACTGCCTAGAACAGGCAAAATTAAGGTCTCTTCCAATATGGTAGCTGCTGAATTGTCTCCATGCTCTCCTTTGGCTTGAAGGCAGCACAAAGTCCACATGACAAGCTCACCCATTAGCCTGAAAACTTGAATGTGGTTTTCAGAAAAAAATATATCAGTGCTCAATTAATTCAGTTTCTTAGTAAATCACCAGACATATTTTACTTAACTAATGGATAAACAAAGGCAGGAATGTTTTGGGTTTTAACTGGGTTATTTAAAAGTAATTATACATAACAACTTCAAAAGAAGCTTAAGCTTCAGTAATGAGAGAAAGAATATTTAGGAATCCCTTGATTCTCAAAAACAGACTTATTTAAATGAAAGAAAATTATTTGTTTTTAAATAATTGAATCACAGATCATCAGGTGAAATTAAGAAATAAAGATTATTCCTTTAAGTAAGATAGCATATTTGATCTGGAGTTTTTCTGTTTAAAAGTGTTAACAGAAATTTTCAGTAGAAATTTTCTTATGTTAACTACTCTTGCTTTTACTTGAAGTTTCATACTGAAGAGGAATGCCCAATTTTTCATGAAAATTTTTGGAATATGAATGCTTCCATGAAAAATCGCTTCTTTTGACAAAGAGATGCTCCAAACAAGAACAAAAAGTTGTTGGAATTCTGAATTACCTCTAATAATACAATTATCAAACAATCTTTTGACCACTTTTAGACTGTGTAATAGCTATTTTGCTGGCATGCCCTCATTTCATGAATTAAGAAAGCTAACTTATGTCCATATCTTACTTAAGAACCAGAACAAGGACGAATCTCAGAATTGCTTTGATGTAGGCAGTATCTTATATTAATAGCACTATTACTGAAAATAATGTAGTTTCACAAGATTAGCTAAGAATATGGTTCATATTAGTATTAGAACATTTTTCTTGACACATATAACAATAAAATATTGAGAGATATTATTTTGTAAGATCTTTATGACCTTAAGTGGCTTCAACAGAAATTGAGCAGCTTTATCCCAAAGATGTTGGTCTTTCTGATATATATAGTAGTATCAAGTTTACACAGAAAAAAAAAGTGAAGTAATTAAACTAATTTAGGCAAAAAAGAGTATATATGTATAGAAAGTTGCTTCTAGGGCTGGACTGTCCTGTATTCTTATAAGATTCTGTATTTAGTCTCCAGATTAAATGCAGGTATATGCAACATGTTTAGTAACTGTGTATACTTCTCTACAAAGGTTTGTTTCTCTGCCAATGAACTTGTGAAGATATTTTTGAAGAACAGTTCTTCCTCCATTTCTGAGGACCACTTCAAGCAAATCAGTCCAGCTATCATTCAACAACTTTTAAGTTGTTCATGTCCGCTTCCTGACTTCAAACAGACAAAGCTTCCACCAACAGCTGTGGAAAGTGAGTTATGTTCTTATTTATAATTTATTATTTAAATTCAGAAAAGAGGTGCAAGGACTTCTGTAATCATTTCATTGATTAATAAACCAAAACATGGTATTTATGCTATCTGTAATTTATGCATTCTATAGTTTCATAGCATACATGTCAGATAATAGTATTATATTGAGAAGTGAGGGAATTCAATGGTCTAAATTTTATAGTATTTGAAATTCTATTTCAACATGCAAGGTGTTAAGCTCTCTTTCTTCATTTGTTAGAGGACTGCTTGATATTGCCAGCAGGTAGGCAATAACAAACAGGTCCTCATCTATGGATTGCTGGGCAGTAAGGGCTTATTTTGTGAAATTTGCACCAGGTTTACATTGTAATCATTGCATTGCTTTTATATATAGCTTCAAGGTTACATTAGCTGGTATTTTATACTATGATGTGGTAAATGCTTGATATAGGTAAGTTTTGCATGAATGCTACTGGTGTTTCAGTTTGTGATATTTTATAGCAGAGAGGCTTTGAGGATACTACTGTGGTAAGAAAAACCTTCAGAAAAACAGTGTCAGGGCAGCAGGACCTGTGTGATAGAGCTGGAACAAGAACTGATTTAGGATATAATTAGGTTGTTTCCACTTGCAGTTGTAGCCCTCGCGTGCCTCTGCTTCCAGTGTTTTCTGCCCCACCTGTTCCATGGATTCCACTTCTCCTGTAGTCAATCCTTATTTCACGTTATAAACGAAAAATCTGAATCTGATCTGACCTAAAGGCTTCCTAATGTGTTTTCTGGGGTTTTTTTTCTTACTTTAAGCCAATGATATCTGGGAAGTGGTTACAAATAAAGGTGTGCTGGTGTAATAATAGACATTAAAATGACCAAAAAGGTATAGGCATCTAGAGGAGCACTTTCTAGGTTACAAATTAATGTCTTCAATATCTTTATCTTAATGTCTACATGTCCAGCTTTAGATGACTAGGTCTGTTTTGGAGCTAGTAAGTTTTCCCCATATCTTGCTGCCCAATGATCCTTATGGAGCAGCACATGAATTAAAAAGCATGAAAGGACACATGTGGATATCCCAGAAGTAAAAAGCATGGGGAAACACTCATGGATATCCCAAGAATTGTTATAGTAGAAAAAGGCTTTCAGAGTAGAAAGAATCATTATGGATCTTCAAGAGGTAGCAGTCCTTTCTTATCTTATCTCTCTTCTCATTACCTGAGCACCTTGCAGTCTTTACTGCTTTGATCTTTTCTATGCTATACAGATATGACCATTTTTTTAGATCAGGAATCAAGGGACAAAGAAAGAAAAGAAAGGAACTTACCCAGGTCACATACAAGGTTCATAAAAAATTCACTGTTAAGTGAGATTCTTCCAAGTCTAAAGCCATCAGCCCAATCAATGACATTTTAGTGATCTCATAAAGGTGAGAGATGGGAAAAATTGGACTATTCAAGTGCAGAATGGAATTAATAAGAGCCCTTTCTGCAGCTCTTTCCCTGTGCTTTTTGACAAAAGAAGGTTTCCATGACCACAGGGACATTTCTGCTTGATACAGTCTTGATACAGATAAAGGACTCCATGTTTGACCCATGTGTGACCTGGTGACCTGAACATTAGTTTTATTCTGAGCTCTATTTTACTGACAGGCTGTGCTGTTTTGGCCAAGTCACCAAGGCCTGACATTCCATATATATCTACTATACTCTTGTATTTGGATGTGCAGTCTGTGATATTAACTGTCTGATTTTATGAGGTGCTGAGCACTTTCAGTGCTATTAACATTTGAAACTGTTAAGTGGCAGTTTTAAATATTTTGGCATTAATTCCTTTATGTGTGTTTCTTATCAGGGTTTTACGTCCCATTATAAGACTTCTATAGAAATTATTTGGGATTCATGTTGTGCAAAAGGTTGGAAATGTGAGCAGTGTGTTATAAGACTAACATTCAAAAGCATCCCAGTAATCTAGGAAAAATAGACTGGTGGTCCTGGTGTATTAACTGAAGGGATGTATTTCCACAGATTTGTTAATATAATTTGGACTGAAATGTTTATGTTTAAAACCTCAATTAGATCACTAAATTCATTTGAGGCTTTAGGCTTTCATTTATTTACAGAAAATGATTTGTTAAAAATGTGGTGTTGACTGTAAGGATACATAGGTGTGGCATGTGAGTACATAGAATCTCAAGCATAAATCTGTTAATAGAGGAAGCAAATGCAGAGCAGTATTCACTGTGCTGCTCTGGGTGTTTCTAATTTGCATAGCCACAGTCTGTTTGGCTCTTAAGGTCTGAAATTTGAAAGTACCAGACTATCACATGTAAAGCCTGAAAAAATGAATGTTTCCTGGGCTTCTAATTCTGTCATCCGTTCCTAATTCTGTCATCCGTTCACACATGACTAGAAGAATCCTCGTGGCTGTTGTGGCTTAATCCCAGACAGAAGCTAAATATGAAGTAGCCACTAGCACACTCCCCACTGCCGCCTCCCACAGGGGTTGGGGGGGAGAACCAGACAAAGGTAAAATCCATCAGTTCAGCTATGATCAGTTTAATATTTGAGATAAAATAAAATATACAATTCCTGCTACTCCTCCTACTAGTACTACAATTAGTAATGGAAAGGAAGAAGAAAAGAGAGAGAGAAATAAATCCCAAGATAAAGTGATGCACAATACAATTGCTCACTACCTGCTGACTGATGCCCAGCTCACCCCTGGGCAGTAGTCAGCCCCTGCTGGCTGATTCCTCCCAGTTTCTACACTGGGCATGATGTTCTGTGGTGTGGAATATCCCTTTGGCCAGTTTGGTCAGCTGTCCCAGATGTGTTCCCCTCCTTCCCCAGATTATTGTGCAGTTCCTCACTTTCAGAGCATGAGACACTGAAAAGTCCTTGACTCAGGGTAAGTACAGCTTAGCAACAACCAAAACATCAGTGTGTTACCAACGTTATTCTCATCCTGAATATAAAACACTGCACTGTACCAGGTACTAGGAAAATTAACTCGATCCCGATTGAAATCAGAGAGTGCCACAATGAATCACTTCTCCTGTGTGCTTGTGTACAGAGGTATTAGAACATACCCTCAAAAACAATTACAAATAAAAAACAAATACTCAAACACAAATACAAATATTGGATGATTAAAGGTGCCCTTGTTTTCATTTGTTTTCCCCTACAGAATATGGTTACAGCACTGTTGCTGTTTTACTTATTACTATTGGATCTATGTTTGGTACAACTCTCATTTTCTTTAACTCCTGTCAAGAAATCTATACACTCATTTTACAGCTGTTTGTCGGTTTGGCTGTTGGAACCCTTTCTGGAGATGCATTGCTGCATCTTATTCCTCAGGTAAGTAATAGACCCTTCTGTGCTTTTGAAATGTTGACACATAATGTGTGTGTCCACACATACACACAGAGAAAGGTTTCCTTTAAACCTGGATAATGCTCATCAGTTTATAAATAAAGCTTTCCATGAAATCCCTGCAGCACTCCAATTACATTTGCACTCGGTAGCTCAGAGAGAGATTAAAAATAATAAGTTGAAATCCATGATTCATGAATTCAAGGAAAGAAAGGTTCCTATTTAAAAAAAAAAAATCAGAAACCCCACAAGTCCTGTGGAATGCACATTCTAGATGGATATTAATTTCTTTCATGAGGAAGATTCTGTAACACATTTTAACAGAAATTGTTCTAAGGTTATATGAGGCATCCACAGTCCCCTACACAGATGGTTCCAGAGAACCAGGTGTTATCAGCCTAATTAATCCTGATGCCTAGAACTGTAATAAAATGTGTAGCATGATCTTTTCCTAAATTCATAATCTAAATTTTAAGAACAAGATAACATGCAAGAGAGAACCACGTTTTCCATTGTGTATTTATTTATTTTTAACGGTCTCCTCTAATATGAGACAGATGTTATGAGTAGACTTCTAGTGGCCACAGAAAGAGAGCATCGCAGCTTCACTTAAGATTCTGGTTAAAATTTTCTTTATGCTCAATGCATCAGCTCTGGAAGCAAAACTGGGAGAGTGGTTTAAGGAAGGCAATTCTCATTGAGAGTCAGACAAATGCACTTCTTTCAGTAACACCTTTTAAAAATGAGAAAGTATTCTTCACTAGTTTTAAGTGATATATCCAGTAGCCTTTAAAGCCCTTACTTTCAGAGCAAAAGAGGGCTGCTGTGCTGTTACACTAGGGGAAAGAAGGAAGCAGACCCACCAACAGAAATGCATTTTTGCATTAATTATCCATTAATTAATGTATGCATTATTTTCACAGAATCACAGAGTTACAGAATTACAGAATAGTTAGAGTTGGAAGGGATGTCTGGAGATCATGTGGCCACTGCCAAGGCAGGATAACCTAGAGCAGGTTACAAAGGAATACATCAAGGTGCTTTTGAATGTCTCCAGAGAGGGAGAATGCACAACCTCCCGTGCCAGTGCTTTGCCACCCTCAGTGTAAAGAAGTTCTATGTCATGTTGGGTTGGAACTTCTTGTGTTTTAGTTTATGACCATTGCTCCTCATCCTGTTGCTGGGCACCAGTGAAAAGAGTCTTACACCACCCTCTTGGAACCCATCTTTGAGATATTTGTATGCATTAATGAGATCCCCTCTCAGACTTCTCTTCTCTAGACTGAACAGGCACAGTTCCAGTAGACTCTCCTCATAAGAGAGATGCTCCAGTCCTCTAAATATTTTCGTGGCCTCTGCTGGACCCTCTCCAGTAGTTCCTTATCTATTTTCAAATATGAACCTTGCATATTAAAACAATGCAGGTAATTTGTATAGAATTTTAACATCAATATATTGCAAACAAAATATATCTCATATATATAAAGGGTGATTTCATAAAACTGTCCCTAAAAATATTGTCACTTCCCCCACTGAGACATGAAGAAGTGTAACTGTGCTCCTAATGACTCATTTCATCCTCTATTATTCAGCTGATTATTTCAAACACAATTTAACCTTGAAAGAACTGGGAAAATAAAATTCTGAGAATAAAATGAATTAACACATTATGACTTGCCTTAGCAAAAATTTAAACATTTCCATTTTAATTTTTTTAACTTTATCTCTTTTATTTTAGACTCTTGGTTTGCATAAACATGAAACACAAGATGTAGAACATTTCTATGAGGGAAAAGAATATATTTGGAAACTTTTAGGAATAATTGGAGGAATTCATGGATTTTTCCTGATAGAAAAGTGTTTCTTTCTTTTGGTAACACCTCGTGACCAGGTAAAGCTTTTTAAAATTCACCCTTTAAAAAACTCCTGTATTTTGAGATTTTGCAGTGCACAGAATGTTAAAATGATTGTGGAAATTAATTATATCATTTCTGTGAGTTAAATGAAGCATTGATAATTGCTTTCCAAAGTGCTCCTGCTAGATTGACCTTCAGTTTCTATTTTGCTTTGCTCTGTGGATTGTGCTTGCTTCATGAGTGTGTTCCATAAATTTATAATTCCAGAAAGGGAACAGTTAATTAATCGTGTTCCATAAGCCTGCATTCTTAACTCACACTGGAGCAGGTGAAAAGTGTATATCCATATGAAATAGCAGTGACAGTTGTTTGCTCTAGGCTCTGTTTGAAAAGGAGAAAGATGCAATAGAAAGATAAATGCAAGCATCAGATATTTTCAAGAATGAGATCTTAAAATTTCCAAATTGTTTTTCATCCTTATGCCAGTGATGTGAAAATCTAATATGTGTATTGCAGTCAGTAGGACCCAATCTTACAGTAATTCTATTACTTTATTTCAGTATGGCCAGAGCCTGAAAATATGATTATGCACAAGGATAGAATGTAGCACAAAATGTGACGGCTCATTAAGTTTCTCAGCATGAGAGACAATTCTAATGTCACTTAAGAAGGCTAAAACTTTGCTTGTTCTGTTCTACAGAGTGTGTGAAGATTGGCCTCATTTAGATACAGAGCAATGACTCCCTATTCCCACTACCTTTGAGTCAGCCGTCAGAATAGAATGTGAGATTAATAGAACAGGAGTATTTTGATGACAGTGACATTTTATTTGTTTGGTAAAAAGAAGTCATTTTTGTTACTTGTTTGAGAGAAGAATTTTATCGTCCCACAAATTTTTAAAGTTTTTCTACTGAGAACTAGATGAATCCTCAGAGTTAATTTTTATATCTATCTCAGCTTAATTTCAATTTAATTTTTAAAATTAATTAAGTTTTATCAAGCCATTGTGGTTGTCACTGATTTATCTGATTCACTTTTCAGGATTTTTAACAACATAAGCATTAGGAAATGTCAATGCCAACCAGTGCTCTTTTTCAATAGATTTTGTTTGGAAAAAAATAATTCTTAAAAATGCTAAATTTTCACAAGAGACAGAAATGCTGCATCTGTGTTCATTGGGTTTCAGAACTAATTGCAAAGCATCTTCATTCAGCAGGGCCTTTCTTTAGTTAATGGGCACTGGGGACATTCCCATGATCTTCCAGTGGAGTCTGAATTAAATGAACATTCAGGCAGAGGCAAATCTACTTCAACCATACAGTTGGTAGGTTACCAATATGACATACTTCCCTAAATTTATATTCTTCTTTCTCTGTTCCTCAAAATAAATGAACAAAATTAATGTAATAAATTAGTATTATTTTTCAGTCTTTATTGATTTATTGCTTATTACTTGACATGATTGTCAAGAATCTCTAGATTTTGAAGTTTTTAATAATTAGCTTTTCCAGAGATATCAAAACCAGATATTTTACAATAACTTTTCTTAATTGTGTATCAGATTGATATAACAATACACTTCCTGTATTGTTATACATTTTGTTGATAAAATTCTTGAAGATTTTCCTCCCTTCTTTTTAAATATTGATCATATGTAAAGACAGACTCTCCCTTAGGAAAAACTTCAGAATTTTGCAGAATTTCCTGCAATGAGAGTTAAGTGCATAATTAGTGAACAGATCAAATCCTGGACTGTTCTTCGAAATTTTTCTACAGATTTGAAGAGTAATGTAAACACTTTGGATATCTGGGAATGGTGCTTACCTATATCTACCTGTCTGTGCATAGTACCCAGACAGATAAATCTTTGCAAATTAAATTGAGTCATAAATTTTACCCTGTTTTCTCTTTCTTTCAACAAATTGCTTCAGTTTATACCCAGTTTCTTGATGCATAGGTGAACTCCATTTTACAAATGTAGTTGTGATGGCCAAGAGCCTCACAAGTCACCATTAATCTCTAAAACACTCTTGGAAAACTCTGAATAAAAACCAGATCAAACAGAGGAATGATGTGTGTTCACGATTTTGTGAGACACTTCAAAGTTTCTTGTTTACAATAATGAATGAACATGTCATTCCCTCAGATGCAAGATCCCCCTAAAGTTCTATATAGATCACATTATCTATATAGAATTAGCCTGGCTGAGCTGGTTTGTACAAAAGCAGCCAATTTTTCAGAACCATGTGAGTAATACTAAGACAAACACTGGTTGACTAAGCAAAACTTATAAATCCTTCAGATTAGTAATTAGTCTTGCAGTTTTGACTCACAGTTCAAAGACGTGGCATGTGAATAAATATTATAGGAGAAGTGGAACAATTACTGGAATTCATATGACTGGCTGCAATCATGGGAATTAGAGACATTTATCTTTCCTTTAAAATGTAGAATATGGGAAACTGCAGAAACAATTCTTTTTCCTTCTCTCTCATGCTTCTACAGCACATGTCCTTCCTCACAACCAATGACCAACCAATAAACAAATTGTATTTTGTAGCCAGTGCACATCTCTGGTACAGCTTTTGGAGTGGTGGCTGCTGTCCCTAACACAGAGCTCTTGTGCTGCTGTTGACTCCACTGGCTGCCATAACAGGTTTTAACACACTTTTTTTGGAAAAAAAAACCCTCCGAAATTAAAATTCAGTCTTTCTAGTTTCAAGCAAACAAGTCCTTTGTTTTTCTCTCTCCCTCACATGAATTTCTATTAATTTCTCCAATCAGAAAGCAAAGCCCCAAGGAGATAGGGACAGTGAGAGATTACTCATGTTCTCCCTTATCTCCCAAAAGTTGCAATATCTATTAATTAAATGTTAGTGCTGGTGCATCAATTTATCTCTCTAGGAAAAAGAAGAAGACACTGTCTCTTTCTTCACTTGAAGCAAGGGTAAATTTTACCATGGAGTGTACTTAAGTGCTGCTATGCCCAGCCAGTGCTGCCTGGTGCTGAGATGAAGCCATTGCTAAAAGCCGAGACACAAGACACTGGAGGCTGCACCACCCCAAAGAAAACCCCCTATATTTTGAAAGGGGATGAAACCTATTGATGATCATCTTTTTTAGTTTTGTCTTTTCACAGAGAAACTGTGAACAACACGAGTCCCTAAAAGATTGTACTTTTTTTTCCCTGGATATCCTAGGGACACATTCTCCAGGAAAATACAGCCATCTATTTGACAAAATCAAAACATGCAATTTTAAATATAATGTCCCTTCTAGGCTTTAATTTGGCTCAGATTTTTGTATATTCAAGAAGAAATGTGGTTTTCTTGGGCTACAGCAATGCCTATGAATTACCTGAATTAGGCTTAACCCTCTTTGGGCAAGGGAGATTTCTATTTTATGTGTTTCTGCAGTACCAATCACACTGTCAGTGGCCAGTAAATTATTGTAATGATATCTGTGCAAATAACCATTGACTATCTAAATCAAATAGCTTGAACTTAATTGATGTTTACCTGTATTTATGGCAGCAACTGGAAGAGATTCTTAACACTGATCCATTATCTTTGCTTTTAACTAGAGGAGCTCAGAAGATTCTGAACCTGCTGAAGTTCCTCCAGAGAGCAAGGTGATCAGCAAAAAAAGTTAGTATCAATAAAAAACTAGACAAGACAGGAAGATCCTTCAGACCTAAGATGTAATTGAATGTGTGCAGCTGGCTTTGCTGTGTGTTTGCTGTGTACTACATCACCACATCTGATGGTGCCTGGCTACATAATTTAATCTCTGCTTAAAGACCTTCTCAGCTGCCAACCCTGTAATTATGAAGTTCATTAATCTTACACTGCCCTTGCTTTAGTATTTACTGTCTCACTGTTGCAATCTATTTTTCTAACACCTTTGCTTAAAGGAAAATAGTCAAAAATTAATACAAAAGCTATTTTTATAATTTTAAACTTAGATCGGGCTTTTATTTCTGAAGGTGGTGAAAGATTTTTTTGCAGGCTCTCTATGCTATTATAATTCTCTGTCCTTCTCTTATTACACAGTAAAGCAATAGACTCTTTAAACAAGTAATGATTAATCACAGGTATGGAATTACAGAGTCATGATGGCTCTCACTTTTAGAGTAATCTGTTTGCTTCTGAGAACTTCAGATAACTCCTGTCTTCTGGTTTTTTGCTGCTTAGTAAAAATATGAAATAGAGCATAAACCAAATTTTGCCTTTAACTGTACTTCATGACCTTGGTGAATTCAATAGAGTTGCAGTCATCCAACTGAGGGAATAATATTTTAATTTAAATCACTTTATTTACTGTAATTAACTCCCCCTTATTTTGTGATCTCAGATCTCAAGTCATCAGTCAATCATTATTTAATTGTGTCATTATCTTCTTCTAGATTCTTAATGTTCTCTTCTGTTCTTGTGGACTTCATTTCTATTTCTGAAGCATTAGAAATCTGTTTTTCATTTCTTCACTTTCACCTCTCCAGTAGTACACAATCCAGTTTGAACGTGACTATATAGTTCATCTCTATATATTTCTGTTTGCTTCAATCACCATTACTTGCTAAGCACCAACAAATTTCTAGTGATCTCAATGTTATGTGTTCCAAGTAACTAAATTTGGGATAGCTTCTCAGTAATCTATGTTTAGTTGAAGTTTTCCTCATAGCTCAGTCTTACCTCCAGAAATGAAACCTTAGTAGTGAAGGGCAGGAGGTTATTTGGCATTTTTGGGGAATACATAATTACAAAAGTTTGTTTCATTACAGTTCTTTTAAATAGCTAAGTGCATAAACATAACCTAAGTACCTTAATTCTGAGAGACATGTTTCTGCCCCAAAACTGAAAGGAATCTGCAGTCTAAGAGAAGCCTGGCAACTCCAAAACTGTAAAGCTTCACTGTAAATGCCTGTCAAGTAGGACTGCAAAAAGCATCAATCACCATAGATAGGGAGTAACTGAGAAAGTAAGAAACTTTCTAAGTTAAAAGATGTCTGACAAGCTCTCTCTGCATTTATCCATGCTTGTTCTATCAATATCAGAGAGGACCACACAGTAGCATTTTATATTTTTTACACTTAGCGACACTTTACATTGACTAGAAATATTTTTTCTGTGTTAATCATGGAAACATTGGAAAAGATCTATTTATGGATAAATGTTTGTTTTAAACTGTTATTCTAAACTTTAAAAGTGTAGTATATGGTTGAGGTCCTGTACCCATTAGTTTCATGAAAATTATAGAATAGAATTTGCTATGAGTTCTGGTCCCCCATTTAAGCAAAGAAAAAAAGAAAGTAATGTTGTTGGAGAAGAAGAGATTTCTGTAACTATTTATTTGTAGAAATAGTTAAGCTAGTAAGTTAATAGTTTGTGTTGGAATATAATGCAGTGAGATAATTGCCAGTAACAAAGCTGCTTTAAAATAGGCTGAAAGTAAAGTAAGATAAACATTCAGATTTGTTTATGCATGCATCTTCTTAACTTTCTGTCAAGTAAGTTCACAAAGCTTATATCTGTAATTGCTCCACAATGTTAATGTGATCCCTGTGTTATACTAAAACACACTGGAATGAATTCCAGTAATCATGGTATATCTTCTTCAGTAATCAGATATTTGAACAAAACAGACTAATAAGACCTCAGGGCAGGCCATGATTTCATCCTTGCCAGCGCTTATTACAAATCACAAACCTAATGTAATGCAGCAATCTATTATTTCTACGTAATTCATGCTCTGCACTATTGATTATAAACTGCCCATAGTGTTTAGAAAGATCTGTGCAAACTTGGGACATCCACGTCCAGCTCTGTAAGCTGGCAGTAAAATCTAACAAGCCTGCCAATTTCTCTGAACCCACAGAGCTCCCAGACAACCAGGGAGGATTTTCTGAATATGGTTGTTAGGCTTTTATGTGCTTTGTGTGTTTTTCATAATAGTCTGAAGACTTCGGTTCTAGCCAGGTTCTGTAAGAAAAATATCTCCCCCATCACTATAAAATGGTCATCTCTGAGAAACATTACTGGAGTGAAACCTGGAAATAACTGTATTCAGGCAGATTGGTGCAGCTTCACATTTTCTCCTTAGTCTGTCATATTATGTCCATGTGGGGTCACCAAAAGTAAGAAAAGTACATATTTAAGGCCCAAATCATGACTCTGATCCTTCAGGCATGAAAACAATCTTTTCAAAATGTTCTGTCCATTCTGTGTAGAGGGAAGCTGGATGAGTTTCTTGACAGACATTAGGCAGTTGTGACTGTAAGACTGGATAAAATTAATGAAAAAAAGTACAGGATGGGGCAGCCGATTATGTGTTGCTAAGTTTAGACATTGAATCTATATGGAGTTTTACTCCTTCTTGAAGAGATAAACTGCCTCCCTGTGTTCAGCATTCCACCCAGCTGTCTCTGTTACAGGCTGGGCAGAGAGATTGTCCCTAATTCCCTGGCTTAATATCAGTATGTGCATCACTAGTAGCACCTTTCTACTCATGTCAGGTGATGTGATGCCATGAACACCCAGTACACTGTTCCACACTAAAACAAGGTCACAGAACAGCATGGGAAAGACAAACTGCCATCTCCACCCCTGAGTGCTGCTCCATATAGGGGTACTATGAGCATAACAGCCATTAATTGATTGGAACAAACGTTGGATATAAGTATGCTGTAACTGTGTACTATAAGTGATACTCTGAGGCTTGCTGTCTTTAATTTCTATCTTTCACTGTAATACAACTGCATAAAAAACCCCAGACCCTGCAAGTATTACTCAGTAGTAGCAAGCTTTACAGGATTAAAACAATCAGCTGCATGAGACCAAATGTTTATCGTTCCTATAGCTGTGCAATTCTGTAAGCAATGGTGGAAGAACTCCAAATAACAACTAGGAAAACTTGTGTGAATTTTATCAAATAAAGAAAGATTAATAGAAAGCCTTAGGATGCTTCATGAGACTGGACTCAAACCTAATTTTTTGTCTAGTAGTTGACCTAATAAGAATAAGGAAGTTATTCCCTGGTATTTGCATCTCATTTTGAATTGTTCTGGAACCTACTTTTTTTTGTTTCAAATTTATTGAAGGAAGTGTAGTAAGAAAGGAAAATCAGATAAATACTATTTCCCTCTGATTAATATGACTTTTTGTAATGTTATATGCAAAGTCACCAAAAAACTGAAATCATTTATAACGTAACAAAACTGGCAATATCTGTTTGGGTTAATACTGGACTTTTTATCTCTTTGTTTTTTTCCTTCTTTTTTGAGGTAAAAAAATCAGCTTGTTAGCAATAATGGTTCTGGTGGGTGACAGTCTTCACAATTTTGCTGATGGCTTGGTAATAGGAGCAGCATTCTCATCCTCAACAGAAACAGGTGTGACAACAACGATTGCTATTTTATGCCATGAAATTCCTCATGAAATGGGTAAGAAATATATGTGTGTATTTTTCCTGATTGACTTTGCATTTCCAGGTTTCCCAAAAATTTCTTTCCTGAATGACATCTGTGGGAATTCTTGCTTAAAACATCATACATTACAATGTTACTGTGTGAGACTGATACTTTCTTTGCCCTTCACAAAAACCAGAGGAGGCTTCTGCACTCATTACAGGATGCCTTCCTGTTTGACTTTCTCCAGATGCAAATGACATCAGGTCAGGAGTGGCCTGTTATTCTTATGTGTACTGACACAAAAAGTAATAAATAAAAAAAAATAAAATATAAAATTATTAATATATTATATATCAAATAATTTAATAGAATTAAATATTTCTAAAGTAATAAAACCGTAAGCAAGACCCATGTCTGTATAATGGCCATGCCTGACACAATGGGCTATCCAAGACTTTCAATGTGCAGCAGAGCTATTTAAACAAGTATTCTTCTTGCTACCCTCATTCCTGCTGCTAATCAAGAACAGTAAGGTAATTAAAGGTGTATGACCTATTTTACTAGACAGGACAGGAGTTTTGTTCTCTTGTATATTGCCCCTGATTGACATTTTCTAGCAAAACTTCCATCATGGCTAAAGCTGATCCTGACATTGTGTTGATGACAGCTGCAGGTTCTCATTTCTATCATTAAATGACTGAACATTTCATGTGCTACATAGAAGACTCCTCCAAACAAAATGGAATGGAGGATTGCTGTAAAACTGGTAACTCTTGTTTGCATAGCAAAGCAAATAGAATTACTTAACAGTTAGCTCCAAAGATACCTTCCTAATTCTGGGGCAGTAGTGCCCCAGTGTCAAAATGACATCTTTACAGTCATGGAGTAAAATTTTTGAAGTCTTCTAGTTGTAGCCTGTTACGAAATCTTTCATTTTAGAAGAAAAATCCCATCAGGACAGGTTTTGATGTACAACTTACTCCAGTTGATTAGAACTGAAATCAGTGGGGTTAAACTCAAACTGGGATCAGACTGGCATAGATCACTCTGACTTGCAGCACCTGTAGCACATTCAGAGACCACGCAGCACTATATACCCACATGATTTGAACTGGCAAGTGCCCAGTAGAAAAAGATTTAGAAGCTCTGGGAAAGCATGTGACTTTACTTTTGCATGAATCCAAATTGGAAATGTCACGGAACATAGAGAACTAACAGAAAGCCACTTCTCAATACTGTATGCTATCTTTAGGAATAGCTAAACAAGTACAAGTCAGTATGACTTTTTTTGTTGTTTTGAGATTTTTCTTTCACACAGGACAAGTTTATAACTAATTCTACAGATTTCTAAAGGCAGCCCTCCATCAGTCACTAATTCTGTACACATCTTAATTATTTTCCATCATACTTTATTACCAAGAGTCTTAAAATACATTTATCAGCTAAATAATAAATGTTCTTTGTCTCTATGCAGGAGATTTTGCTGTGCTGCTGAGTACAGGGCTCCCCACGAAGACTGCAATTTTGATGAATTTTATAAGTGCACTAACAGCATTCTTAGGACTTTATATTGGCCTTTCTCTATCGACTGACCCATCCATTCAAAACTGGATTTTTACTATTACAGCTGGAATGTTCTTGTATTTATCTTTAGCAGAAATGGTGAGAACTTCAGTCTATTTTTATGTTTTCCTTATAGCATAGCCACATCATCGATAAGTGTCAGAAAAGTGCAGGGGGATGAACTTGGAGAGAAAAAGAGCAGTGCTTAGAAAAGTAATTTGTTTTCCTTCTGTTTCACTTTCATGCTAGGTGTCATTATAATGAAAAGGGGAAATAAGGACCATGAAGAGACTAAAATAAGAGAAAAGAATAATGAACTTCTAGAGTATTTTTTAAAAAATATTTTAAAGATTTCTAAACAATGTATTTTTAGTTATTTTAGTTATTTAGTAAAACATATATTTGAACCTTCAGGGGGTATAATGATCTTGAAAAAACTGGTTATTTTTTTCTTTTTCTGCTCTTTTCTTCATATATTTTTCACCCATTGTTTCAATGCAAATTTGCTGTTTCAGAACTAAAATGTAAGGTGGTTATCCTGAACACTTCTATTCTGTCCTAGGGAGGTTTCAATTAGCTCTTAAGCATTAAAAAAACCTTCAGATCACCTCAACTTTTTAATAGCTGCCCAATATTTTTCATACTCCCAGTAAAATTGCAATGATCTGCCAATAGAAAAATAAGGTGTGAAGATAGGAGGTAGGAGGAAGGTCTAAGGACTGAGCAAAAATGTGGAGCAATCATAGCTCATGCAGATGCCTCAGGCCACATAATTTATTGAAGAGATGGATTACTGTTACACATGCAGAACTTAAATGCCTGCCCAGCTTTGTCACTTGGCTCTTTAACCATCATGTGTTGATGTAGGGTTTCTTGCAAGCTCCTCCACAAAGATGGAATGTTTTGAGTGAGTAGATCAAGAAGGAGAAAAAAAGTCTCTAAATAAATTATTACTTTGTTTTTTCCCACTGCTGTCTATCTCTCCCTTGTGTTTGTTACCATGTCATGCCTGAGATGCCCTTTATCAGGTTCAGGCATCGTACTTTATACATGATATGCCATTCCAGTATTATAACCTATTTAAAATTCTACTTACAGTAATTCATCTTAGGCCTCCTTAGAATTTTAGTCTATTTTTGCTATTGTAAGTAAAGTAAAAGGAACATAAAATTCACCTAAGAGCTCAAGACGAAACTGCCAAAGGATTGTGGATGTGTCAACAGTCCTGACTGAGGTAGTAAATAACAGACAAGAACACTGTGTACCAAGTTGCAGCTTGTTCTGACAGGGAAATTTGGAAGTGAGGCTGCCTACCAGCTGTGTAGGCATGGTTTTACTAATGGGGCAAAGAATGATGTACACATATTTTTCCTCCAGTGTAGGATCAGCATCCATCAGGGATCCACGAGCTTCTAGAACAATACCAAGTTTTTCCCTGAGTCTTCAAAACCATGTGCCGGCTGTAAATCCCAAGAGGAAACATAGTTCCAGGCAGAGACAGGGACATGTTTTCCCTTGTTCTCAGCTTGTCATCATAATCTTGGTCTTGATGGGAAGGGAAGAAAGAAGGGAAAGAGGGGAGAGAAGCTTATTTCTCTCAATCCCTTTTATTAATAAGACTAAGCAGCTTTTCTCTGCATTTTGTCAAAAGAACTGCCATTGGGTGGCTCACCTGCCAGTGTCAAACATCACAGGGATTATTTTATTTAAAAAAAAATATTTATTCAGCATTGCAGCCATCTACAGATCTGAAAAGTTTTGTATGTTTGTATAGTACATCTCAAGAGAAAATGAGCCGTTCTTTATGTATTTTTCTGCTTGCTGCACAGAACTAGGTTCTACTTTCTGCTGCACTCTCATCTACAAACAACAGTTACCAGTGCTCCTGCCAATGGTGTACAAACTTCTAATAGTACACAAAGTTTGACTGTAATTTTCAGTACTTGTTTTATGGGCTTTCACATATTCATGTGCTTGTCAGAACAGCAGTTAAATAAAACTGAACATCCTCACTGGTTTCTGCACTTAGGAACATTGAGGGGTGTGAATGTAGGTTTGTTGACAGAACAGCACTGTGAGACTGCCACCACAGACAAAGTAGCACAAATCTACTTCTGTGGTTAATTAAAGGTTTTTCATTTCTACAAATGGCATTATAACTCCATTAGCAAGCTGGGTAGAGACTAATGATTTCAGAAACTGAATAAGGTACAAAAGATAAAATCACTTATATCCATCATGTTTCACCAAGAAATTATGCAAAACTGAAGTTTACTGTGACTAATTTAAAAAATGTTTTCAATTTTGAAGATAAGGGAGTAGGTTTTAAAGTGATTTACTGGACTGTTGCAGTGCATCAGCCATGCCATATGTGTCCAGCTTGGTAAGAACTCTTTTTTAGCCAGTAAAATGCTGAGCCTGGCATGCCTTCTTTCAGCAGGCTGCTTCCTAATTCTTCTTATCTTTTGTGCACTAATGATAACATGAGCTGGAGTGGAACAGAGCAGTCCCTTGATTAGCAGTACCTCTTTTGCCTCTGACAGACTTGAAGCATTAGCAAGTGTGAGCTTCCAACAGCTTAGATGTGGTGCTATGTTCCCTTAATTTTGAAGTGGTTTGCATCTGCCAGTTGAATAGGATTATGCTTCTTAAACAACAAGATTCTCTCTGCTATACCACACACTTTTTTGTTCAGAGAGAGTTGAGTAACTACAGCTGATATTGTGACAGCAGCCATTTTATTTTAACAGATAAGCAGGGATATCACACTAGGTATGGAAACAGAAATGGTTTGTGTGTTGATTACATGCACATAGGTTAGATGGAGGGAGCAGACATCAGCACTGGACATGGAAAGGGTACTACTTGCTAAGAATTCCTTTAGAAAATTATCTTAGGAACCTCCTGTGCATGTGTGTCACTCCTAAATTGTCACTGAGAGCAATAAATAAATTGTCACTGACAGAAATGAAAATTCATTTTTGCAATGGGATTTTTTTTCCTGTTTGGAGAACTTTTCACTCAAGCACTGGGGAAGAGGAAAAAATAGACTGATTTTAAGGATAAATAAGAAAGACTAAACATCTAGACTGGAACCCTGGATTCAGGCTAGGTCTTAATTAACAGTTTTTTACTCATGTGCATGAAAAATTCTGTGTGCTCTGAGCACTTAAAACTGTAAGTTCAGATTTTGATTGACATCAGAACTTTGAGGTGTTTACACTTGTTTTAGATTAAAAGTTTCTGATTATCTTTAAACACTGACCAAATATAACTACATAAGTTTCTGTACTGTAATTTAAATCAGTGCCTGGTTGTAATGAAGATGCAAGGCATTTGGGTTTTCCTGTTATTTTCAGGCAAAACTTTAAAGTGGAGGCAGATTTTTCAGCACAGTTTTGTTTTGGGCCCATGCCAACTTTCAGAGAAAGAAGAATGCAGAAGAAGCAACCCCAGAGACCCCCCCCCCTCTGACAGAGGGAAGGACAAGCATAGCAAACACTCCTGTTAACCTCCTTGGTCAGCACCACTCCACTGTCTCCCAGTGGCTGCTGCTGTTACAGCTACTGTGAAGAGCCTCCAAAGTGCACAGGAACTCAGTAGTTTTTTATTCAAGCACAGAAAAAAACACACAACCAAAACCAGAGGTCAGCACCAGACTACTGCTCTCTATTTATTTTGAGAGTTGATTTGACAGTATTAGCAGTCATCAGTGTTTCCCCTGAATAAAACAGAAATATTAAGAGAATTTGAGCCTGAGGCATCATTTTTGCAAGGTCTGTTTAGACACATATTTAGTTTAAACCTTTGATAAAATACACTGTGTAGAGTGAAAGGTCAATACAAGTAGCCTTTATTATGATTATAAACAAGTGTTGCTCCATTACATGATTTAAAACTCATAGAGAAAAATACTAAACATGATTTTTTCAAGCATATTTTAAAAGTCCTGTTTTCTACTTGTACATTTATTAAAGCCCAAGTAAATAGGAGTGTTGCCAGTTATTTCAGAAAAAGCATGATCGACCCTATATATAGTACTGAAGCAAAAAATACTCCAACTAGTTCATTCCCACAAAAGGAAATCACTAATTTTACTAAATAAGCATTTCCTTGCAGACAGCTGTATAAAATTACTACAAAATATTGAGAAGTTAACAAATTTCAGAATCTTGTTTATAATTCTTGTCAGTGCTAGTAAAAGAACTGAAGTGGGTAAAATTTGATTAGTTTAAATATTTTGTCATCAAGATCAGCTTTGTCAAAATGTACAGAAAATACTACACATTAATAGTATAGTCAGAAGCTCAGCATTTTGAAAGTTGTTTTTTTTTAAATGAAGTTTGCCTTGTTTTCCCATAACTTTTTTTTCCCACAGATGAATGTATCTGGCTCTCATTCTGCTGTCTTATTCTTTTTTTAGCTTCCTGAAATGACTCATATTCAGACACGGCGACCCTGGTTGATGTTTCTCTTACAGAACCTTGGATTACTATTAGGCTGGCTTTGCCTCTTACTTTTGGCTGTATTTGAACAGAAAATCAAAATATAAGTTTTCTGTTGGAAATCTCGAAGTACCACTTATGACAGTGGATAGAGCATTATTCACAATTTGTCATGTCTGCCATAGTGATATGTAAATTAAGTTGCTGGGATTTTATATCTGAACAGTAGATAACTATTTTACTTTATTAACTTATTGTTCAGATTTTTGTAATTATTTTTTTTTTGTAAACATGAATGTTTAGAATTATGTTTTATTTGTTACTGAGTTTACCAGATCCCATGCTCAGACTCACAGGAGCTTTTAATTAGTTTTTATTGAGACTGTTCTAGTTGAATGCTATAAGTGATCTCTGCCAGTCTGATTGAAGAAAAGAATAAAACACTTTTATATGCAATAATTAAAGTGGACTAACCATAGCTGAATAATTTGAATACAGAATGTTTTTTTGCCTTTTAGTACAAAGAATTATTTCTTTAAATCTAAAAAGAGTAGCAAAGCTTAACTGCTAAAGGGCATAAAGCAATTTTATAAAGTCTTCACTTTCTACTTTGTCAACATAAAAATTCTCATCAGTTTCATCTTACTGGTCCACTGTGGCAGGAAAAAAATGACGAGTGTAAATGTTGAAGTTTATGCTACAGAAATTTGGGAATATTCTTTTCTGACTATAATACAGTTTCTCATATGTGTGATGGAACCTGTGACAGTCAAGCACTGGACTAACCACCTTTTGCATTATCTCACCTCTGGTGAGATGAGCAACTGCTTATGAAGGATTATAAAAAATATGTTTAAATTTCTTTTCCCTGATATCCCTCTCAGACTCCACAAATGAAGGGATTTCTTGAGCCAAATGTTGCTTCTGAGACATCATATTCAATAAACACTTGCCTTCCTGTCAGCAATTAACTTAATCATAGATATGTGATGTGTATTGTGGAAAGAGCTTTTTCAATTGTCTAGAGTGCATTTAGCCTCATGGCAATTCCTCCCATCCTGAGTGATTTTTTGTGTAATTAGTCCTCTTGATGTCAAGGTAATTCTGCCTAAGTTGAGATGATTCATTTAATCTAGTTTTGAAGAACCGGATCTGAAACAAATGTACGAATTCTAGCCTGATTCTGATGTGCTGAGCAGCTTCCGGGAGGTATTAAGCAACACTCAGCTGTGTGATTTCAGCTCTTTACATTCTCTCAATTTCTGGTGCAAGGACTTCTCCCCTAACTTATACTTTTGTATGAGAACTAATCTATGTTCTTTCTTTCTCCTCTGATCATCTGTGGAAATTAGGGAGAGCAAGTTACAGAACAGACATATTCTTTATGAAGCAACTGAAAGTTTTCCTTGTCTAAACCCTGTCTTGAAATATCTCTACATTATGACACAACATGACTGTCTCACAATGTGTTCTGTGTTTATTTAATAGCTCCTAGTAAAGGTACAATTATTCTCATATTACAGAGGGGAAGAGTCTACTCTCCTACAGCAGACTGTCAGACCTCTTAGATCTCAAAAGCTTCATGGGCACCATACTAACCAAAATACAAAGTGGAAAAAAATACTGAATTTCACTGTTTATGATAGCCCACACTCATGGGCTTGTGAAACCTTAGTCAACCAGTGACTAACCCTCAGGGAAAAAAAAAAAAATAAACTTAGAGATAATTTTAAAAGTAGATATGCATTCATTTTCAGTGCCTGATAGTTATGAGAATCTGTAGCAAATGCCCCAATGCAAATCTAGACAAACTTAGACACGTACATACCTTCAGAAACCTTGTCCTACACAGTTTATTCAAGGTAACACAGGAAGTCTCTGACAGTGGAGTGAACTGCGCTCTTTTTAAGGCCCAAAGTACAATCCTACCTTCTTTTTTTTAGGTGTGCAAATACTACAGTTGCTTTTTATGTTGATGTAACTTTGAAAGGTGAGTTGAGAAGCCACGTCTAATGCTTCTGTTCTCAAAGTTTACTTTTTTTTCCTGGAGCTTGTCCTTGATTTTATTAAGCTAATATTTTTTAAAAGTTGTTTCTCGGTATTTCATCTGTTTGTATTGGCACCGAGTCACTTTATGACCTTCAGCTGTGACAGTCAATTCAAGCAATAGCAGAGCATCACTGGATGTAAGCAAAATCTATTCTTGTATCAGATGGTACAAATGAATATTGGAAACATTCATTATTTCAGAGAAGAGTTAACATAGTTTGAATGCTTATGTATGCCTAATGTTTGCTTCCATGGAAAACAAGATTATCAATATGATCATGTTTTGGTAATGTTATTGTATTCTGAAATATTTGTCTACATTTATTAATGTGTCTGAAAGAGGGCAAGTAATTTCTGGCAGTGTATACTTTAAAGTTGCATATGAGCATAGGTTCTCATCCAGATATGTTCTGTGAACATATTGTATCCACATCTATCAAGAAAATGCTGTCTTTTGGCTATATATGCTTATAAAGCATCTTGATCACATTTAACAACCAAATGTATTTATACAGCTTCCACCACAGGCACAGATATGTTGATCAGAAAGCCAGTTAATCTTTATTTCTTCCACAGAGCTCTTTGACTTTTGTGGTGTTTGTCAGTAAGTGAGTAGTTCTATGACCATTTTGCCCTGGTGTCAAACCCGAACACCTGAAGTCTCATCAGCATATGAAAGTTTGAATTCTTGTGGCACTTAGAGAGAACTTATCTCACTACTTGAGATTAGTGTTTCTGCTGTAAATCTCTTTACATTAGTGTCTTTAAAAAGATACTGAAGGTTGAGTATTACCACATGTAAATCAAGACCTCTAGCCTTACAGAGGGCTGGAAACTGTTCCCATAGGCCATTGAAACAGAAAACTAAACAAGTTTTACACCAAAGAGATTCACCTGTCAAATATTGTTTAGTCAATGTTCTCTAAAAATTCCAAGAAAAATAATAGAATATGTTTTTGTGTCCTTACAAAAGAGAAAACTCTGCACAAGTGTTCTTATGATGCTTTCTCATTTAGTTTGTTTTAAATCTGTAGAGTTTGTTCATAGAGATTTGAAGCAGACCTGTTTTTAAAGCTGGTACATCTTTCTGTTGCTTCAAACCTAACAGATAGAGAGCATAATATGCCAATGTTTTCATTGAGTCAAATCCTGAGTAAGGACTGCAGAACTTCATCATTTGCAGCCCTTAAATCAGGACTAGGTTTCTCTGTAAGGGGTATGCAATTACTCAAACAGATGTTATGTGCTTGATGGAGAGATTACTTGGTGAGGTTTTACAGCCAGTCAGGCAGTTCTAACTAGATAATCATAAAGTTCCTTTGAAACTTTAAATACATGAATCTATAGATAAAGGATTTTTTCTGGAAGAAGCCATTTAGCATTTCTCCCTTTCATCTATTCTTAGTTTTCAGGCACACTTAAGATGAAATGATCTTGGTCTCCTACACAGGAAACTGGAGAGAAAAGGAAAGGTTGAAAGAATTTGTTTGCTACAGTACTTTTTCTTGGAAGTTAGATGGCAGAGGGCCTCATAAGGAATACTTCCAATTCCAAACTACCAGCACTCCTGAGAGCTGACCTTGTACCTCTCCTTTCTGTATATGTTACACATTATCCAGTGACTCCTAAGATAAATAGTTCCTTCTTTGCAGTCAGTTATAGCAATGCCCTCAAGTTTCTGGAGCTCATCTGCATGTTTTAAATACTGCCATCTATTCCTTTACTGTATTTTATGCTTTAAACATGAATGTGGCATTTTCTCCAGAGACAGAAAAATACCTTTTTCATATAAGAGAACATGGTTAGTTTTGGTATTTACCCTTGAATTGTTTTTCTATCACCCTGCCATTGCACTTGGGAAAGCTAATTGTTATTGTAACAGTTTTAAACAGGTTTATATCTGTCTGTATCTGATGTATGGATTAAGGCTTACCAATGTTCTTAGCTTTTCTTTCTTTACTGTAACCTTTTGTCAAGCCTTCCTCTCGTTTTAAAAACAAGCTGCCTTCTATTGTGACTGTAGCTGTAGGAATGTGACTACAGAAAATACAAGCAGTAATTGCACAATGGCTTTAATCAAAACAAAAAGTTCTGCAATTTATTTTACTAGACCCACTTACATTCCCTTCTCCCCAAAAGAACAAAAAATCCACACATGGAGCTGTTGCTCTGGGTCACGTAGGGGAATGTAAGAAGTGCGTCTTTCCTTTTATGTCCCTGATAACAGGACCAAGCACAACGGGAGACCCTGCACAGACGCCGGGACGCATTGAAGTCCCTGCCAAGCTGCCGGCGGCGGCAGCGTCGAGCAGCATCCCGGGGCAGGGGTGCAGGGACCGCGCAGGGCTGGTGCCGCTCGCCCCTGCAAGGGACGGGGCGCGGAGCAGGGACTCCCGAGGGGGAGCTGCAGGGTGCCACTTCGGCACTTCCAGCGGGAGCATCTAAGGGTTTACCGCTGTCTCACCCTGCGGCAGCTCGCTGCAGGCACGTTGGTTCGTGTTGCCTGCTTTGGAAGTGAAAACTATTGTGAAAGCGGTCTGGCCGACATCCCCGTGAGTGCGGGCTCCCGCAGGGCAATAATCCGCAGGAGCCCAGCAGTCAGGGTGATCCCAAGGATTCCCAGGGAAATAATCCGCAGGAGCCCAGCAGTCAGGGTGATCCCAAGGATTCCCAGGGCAATAATCCGCAGGAGCGCAGCAGTCAGGGTGATCCCAGGGATTCCCAGGAAGGTCCGTCTCCACGCTACAGCTGCAGGGCACCCAAAGGGAGCGCGACGTGACAGTGTCTCTCTGCCAGGGTCTCAGCTCTGACATTGCCAGAGAACACTAAACGCAGGATTACCTGGCAGCCTAAATCTGCCTGGCAACCATTTACATATTGGCCCAAGATCATGCCGACCAGCTCTAACGCGGTGCTATAGATGTGTCTCTATGTGGCATCGTTTTGTTCCACTGCAGCTGGCTGGGGATCCCTCCTCCTTTTCCCAGGAGCCAGAAGGACCTAATTTGACCCATCCAGGAGAGATGACAAGAGATATGCATAGGGAAATAGACTGGTCAATTATTATAGCATATTCCAGTCTCGATTATAGATCACACCAAATTGTCCTCCATGGACTCTCGTGCTGCAGGGAGGGCAGCAGGACAACGCCTGCACTGCTGTGTTGGGTAGCTGCCCAGGCTGTCCTCATCAGGGTACAGGGTAGGGGAACAGCAGCCACAGCTCAGGCCTGGCAAGTGTTTCAGAGTATCCCAGGTGTCCCTGTATTGCTGGTGTGAAACCACCAGCACTCCCTCAGGAAAAGCCTCAGGAAAACTTTCCGGCTTTTCTGGCAGGGACTTTGTAGTGCTTGTCCTTCCACCTGCTATGCAAATACCATAACCCATATGGTATAGGCTGTTACCTGTTCTTGTCCACCACCCATGCAGAAGGTTTTGAACAGGTTTTTGTGTTGCCACAGTTTATTTCTTCAGAAAGGGAAACACAATGTTAAAGAATTAACTGAGACTCACACAGAAGGAGACTGGCACAGTGGTACCAGTAATGCAACTCATTTTTGGAGAGACAGTGCTGAGCACAAACACAAGTAAGTCATCTTTTGATTCCATACTGAAGTGTGTTGGTGTTGTCTTGGTGTTCTTGGGTGGTTTTATCACTAACAAATGGTAGAGTGCCCTAATTTCAAGACAAGTCCACCTACGTATTCCTGTGCAAAGGCATAGTGTGAGCTCTGGAGCAAGAGTACACTTACTTTTTGACTGTCATCCCAATCCAGAAGGGGATGGGTACTGAATTTGAGTGCACAACCTAATGCCAACTATATGCGTGGTACAGTGACTCAGGAGCAGGTAGCTACAACTATCAGCAAGTTTAGAAAGTTGTAAATGGGCAATATACATCTGGTGGTTCAGTATGCTCAGGACAGCACAGCAGCATTCAGAAAACATCCACACTGTGCTATAGCCATGAATGCAATTCTTTTCCCTGGTACTATCCACATGAGAAGTCCCACACAAGTTAAAATCATTCTGTTACACTCCAGAACATCACTGATGATAATTTTTTTGTGCACTTTGCACAAGCTTTCAGAGAAAAAGATAAAATGGACAATAAGGTCTCTTCTGTAATATGGTAAAAAACTGAACACAAGTGGAAATGCACTGTAAATTGCACGGTGATTCCTCATCCTGCGCACATGCAAAGCATCTCCCTTTTCACTTTGAGACAAACAGGGCAAAACTGATACAGAACTGGAAAGCCAGAACAAGGAACTGCCTATGAGAAAGTTCTTATAGATATGTAAGGTGTATAGGTGTAAGTGGCAAAACAAACAACAAATACATAAAGAATGACCCTCTCAGCATTGCAGCACCTTTTCATTGACAAGCACAAACCCCACACAATTCTCTCAAATGTTGCTGGAAATGATTATGGCTAAGAAGTCAAGTTTTAGCACTGGATATAGTTTCCATATTACAAAATAGATGGCTTTTAATAAGTCTCAAACTTGAAACAAGCACATCTATGTGTTCATAGGCATGTAGTTTGGAAAATATATATTCATAGTTGATGAAATCAGTGTAATTTTGTGCAGAGGATGTAAATTCCATCTCAAGTAATGAGAGGAAAAAAAGCTTATGAGACCATAGTCCATTTTCTATCATTTCCTACTATCATAAAACCTAGTTTTCAAATTGGCTTTTTGTACTTGCAATTAGCAAGAGTATGCCATTTGTCTAGACAACAGAGTAGCTGAATATCTGATGTTTCTGGCATTATTAGGGTAGACTAAGAAAGCACATGACTATTCTTAAATTCCTTTCTAGCATGTAATATTTTAATACACCATCAAAATTGTTAGGTTGGAGTGCACAGAATTATTAATCATTCATTCTTGACTGTGATTCCTGTTCAAGGAAAAGTGTTTTCTAGAAGTAATTAAAATATATTTCACTTGAGTGAAGTGTATTTTTCTGTTTCCTTCCCTTCCTCTCACTTAGTTTCTCCCACCAATATAATTCTTGCTATGTGTTAAGTTTCAGTTTTGATGGAGAAAACCTGATTTTTAGAGACATTTCATTACTATAGTGTGCATTGGATCATGGGCAAGAGAGACTTCAGAAAGGGTGGTTTGAATTCTAAGGAAGCGTAAATTGAGCAAGAGAAGAGGTTCCTGCCATTTTTTATTTTATTTTTTTTGGTTGGTTTGTTGCTTGAGATTTTTTAACTTGTTTGTTTTATTTTGTTATTAGAAAGTATACTCCGCCTTTTTTAAAAAAGGGAAGGAACAACTATAACCCCAACAAAATATTTAAATGTCAAGGTGCAAGTACTGACACTGCTATTCACCAGTTTACATTAGACTGCAAATGATCGTGTCTTCTGCACGTCTACATTTGCTCTTTTAAAGCTTTTGCTTCCCAGCTGAGACATATTAACTGACCCTGGGCATGTGCCTAATGTTTTGAAAATTCTCAGTAAAACAATTGCTAACCACTTTCATTTCTACAGCCTACTAGTCTTACAGATGAAGACACAGAAAAACAGTTTCTTATAAAGGATAAATATTGGATTTAGTCAATATAAACTGAAATATGAACTGCTGATGTCTTGAAGTAGATATGCACTTGCAATACATTCGTGCAGTTTATAGTTCTGGTATGAATGTAAACTATAGCAATATCAAGAATTGCTTTTGAGTATCTCATATTGATTTCAAGTAAGAAATACTCCATACTTTTCCCTTCAGAATTCACAACACAAAGGGTAACTCAGACATTAAAAACAAACCTTCAGGTCCCTGGCTTTCTCACAAATTGCATTTTTCTGTGTTCAAAATGGCTACTTGAAGAGCAAAAAGGCCTTTTCCTGTCTTCTGCACTTTTGTCCTAATTATTTCAGAAATAACCACCTTTTACAAAGAACTGCCAAGTTTGTTCCCCAGGGAAATTGGTGGTTCACGTGGTAAGACACACAAAGTTTTGGCAGAAGAGACATTTACATTCACTATATTCACAATTACAAAATAGCATCAGATGTCAGACTCAAGACTTTGCTTTCTAATGCTCTGAAAATCAGTGAGACTGTGCAGCATGTAAAGAATAAACCACTTCTGAATTCTCAGGGTTTTTTCTTTTATATTGGGCAAAATTCTACTAAAAGCAGTAATTTCTGCTTCGTGCTATTTTAAACAAAAGACAACACGGGCTTTTGGATTCTTTATAACACAACTCCCAAGTCTGCACAGTGCCTCTGTTACTGAGATCTACATGATAAGGAGATAATCTGAAATACAGCTGGCAACCAGCACTGTTTCTCAAGTACTGAAAGTTCCTAGGCAGTACGTTTGATGAAAAACACATTGCATGTTCATTTATCCCCTATGTCTATTTAAAATATGAGATATAAACATCTCTACTACAGACCAGCTCAAAAACCCTGTATCTGGTTTACATCCTTCAGTCACCGCAAGGACACTTCATTAGCTAATCCATTGTGGAACTGATTTTTAACAAAATAAAAGCAAATTCAATTTGTTAAGTTTAACCAGATCATGGAATACCCTTCCAGTAAGTCTACCACCACAGTTCTAGCTGCCTTGTGTTATTATTTTCTGGTGACAGATAGGCTGCTGCAAATACTTCTACGATAATTAATCTGCTCCAAAGGGAAAAAAAAAAAAAAAAAGAAAGAAAAAAAGGTTGAAAGGTTGAAAGTAAACTTCTAAATTACTTAGTACTGCACCTTACAGTGTGAATGGGTCCTTGCAGTTTTGAGATTTACAAGTGTAAGACAAATAAGAGAAAATAATTTCCCATGCAGTTACAGGGAAGAAGCGGTGTTTGACATGTCTGTGATGCCAGATAATAATCATCAATAGTATGTAACAGTTTTGGCACTAGTCTGCTTGTCTTTAACTCTGCCTGTTGGCTACATTTACTATTTTCACTCGAATTATACAGTGTTCCATATTACTACTTAAATGAGACAATAACCAATCAAGCTCTCGCAGGGAAAATCTAATGAAGAGTTCCTTCACAAATTAGATTTTTTCCATGTCTTGTCTCTCACATTATCTCATCAGCTGAATTCTGAAGAATGGTAAGGAAATTGGAAGAATTTTGACTAGAGTTCAACAGGAAGCTCATAACATGGGGATTTCCAATCAGTTTTAATCAGCATCTTGGGGTGCTTCAGGTAACCCCTAAGGCTTGATAAGTTTGTCAATTTGTACATCACTGGTTAGATACAGAAAAATAAACTTCCTTAGCTCTGTGGTCTTATCTTTGCACAAGACTTTGTAAGGGAGCACAAGGGCAGTAGGACAGAATTGTCAGTGGAAAGCTCCAAATATCTGCGCAGAAACTACCTGTTTCTAGGTATGGCTAATGCAAAAGGTAGCAAAATATATTCATCCTACCTTTTCCTCTTGAGTTTAGAGGCCTTTGAGATTGAGATTGCAGGGATAATCCAGCCTGGATATAGAGAATTGGATGTAATCCTGTCCTGATAGTGCACATTTTCTATCAAAGATCTGCGTCTGATCACTCCTCTCTGTTAGAGATTGGTTGAAGGAAGCTATTCTGGCAGGCTCTATGAAATGTAATTTCAGATCAGAATACTCAAAAACTAATCAAAAAATATTTAGTCCCATTTCCAGACACCACTGGTGTGTTTTCTCCAGGCTCTACTGTTCCTTGGAGCAAAGACTAGAATCCCCAAGTGATAAATTGGTCACCAGGCTGCAGAGTAACAGCCAAAGAAGAGCTGAGGTGGAAAACACCTCTGGAGATTCTCTAGTCCAGAGCTCTAGTCTAGCTCAGAGCAGGCTCAGCTAGACAAGGTTTCCCACAGTCATGTCCAGCTAAGTGTTGAGAATCTCCAAGAATGGAGACTGCACAACCTTTCTGGGCAACCTGTGCCAGTGCCCAGTCACCCTCTTGTGCACTTCACCTCTCATCCTGCGACTAAACACGACTGAGAAGAGTCTGTCTCCATCTTCTGCACAACAACAGTTTAAGTTCAAGTATCCATACTCATGGATAGTATGCCCACAAGCCTTCTCTTCCTGAGGCTGAACAGTCCCAGCCGTGTCAGCTTTTCATGCAGCAAATGCTACAAGCCCTTAAGCATCTTTGTAAAAGTTTGCTGGCCTTGTATTTCCATGTTTCTTGTCCTGGGACATTCAGCACTGCGCCCAGCGCTCCAGATATGTCTCGTCAGGGCTTCGAGAGGCAATGCTAGCAATGCTGACAGACAAGCTGGACACGAGCCACCAACCTGTTCTTACAGCACAAAAGGGCAAAAGTCTCCTTTGCAAAGCTGGTTTCCAGCTTGATCCCAGCCTGTACTGGTGCGTGGGGTTGTTCCTCCCCGGGGACAGGACTTGGCATTTTGACTACTTGAACTTGATGGGATTTCCATTTACCAATTTCTCCAGCCCATGACGATCCCTCTCAATGGCAGCACAAGCCCCAGTTCTGTAGCATCTGCAGGTCACATTCCTTCCTCTCTTTTTCTCCAACCTACTACTTTAAATTAATTCCTATGGAGTTCTGAAGAGAATAGAGTGTCATGCCTCAGAGCTGCCAGTAAGTGTGATGTAAGTCCTTCAGGGAGTAGGAGACAGGGATCTTAAGTTCCTCCTGATAAAAGCAACAAGGCAATATCCCCAGCAACGTTCTTCACACATTAGGTATCTTGCCTAAGAATAGGGATCTGTGTTTTTCTCTCAACCATCTCTGGAGAGGCAGTGATCATACTTCTGGTCAAAACAAATTAGGCAATTTTGAAGCATGTCTTGGCTGGGCCCTAGAAAATTCTTCATTTCTAGGTCTTGAGTCCTTGAGAGATAACATTTTGAATTGCTTAGAATATAACAGAAACTGAATGTAGGGAGTTTAACAATCAAATGGCGTTATTTAACAATTTTATGTAACTTGAAAAATTATTTATATATAGCAACTTTACCCTGACTTTGTTCTTTTCATCCAGACTTATGGAGTTCCAAGAGTGTACAATATTCTCTGTTAAACTACTGCTACAGACTAGAGATGGGAAAAGAATGAGATGAGACACATATTGCATAGGGGTTTTATTCTAACACTCCCAGCCAGTCCACATCCCTGCAAATTAGTACAACTTTTGCTGTACAAAAACCCCTAGAACTACAGATTCATATGTTAAAAGTTTAAACAAGTAAGCATTTTTGAAAAATAAAAATAAAAAGTGAAAACTCTACTTACTACCATCTTCATTTCTGCCAAAGCTATGTCAATATGTGAAGTACCCAAACATTGTCTCAAAAATAAGCTTGTTTGAAAATCTGAAATTCAAAGAATGATGTTTTATTTTCAGATGTTAATAGTTTACTTGCTATCAATAAACTCCTTCAGCTTCCTGCACTGCACAGATCTGACTGTACTTTCCATGCTTTTGTTAGTGCCAAAATGTGCCCATCAGATAAAGTTTTCTATTTGGATAGCACTTCTTGACTTTCCAGAGCTGTTCATAAGTCTGGAACACAGGCTTTAAAATGCCAAGTTTGTAAGATGTCTCTTTATCTGAGTGAATGTGTCCCCAGTTAAAGCAATAGCCCCTTACACTTCAGAGATTGCCTCAGGAAGAAATTAAGGGTAAATGTGATTGAACTATAATAAAAAACTGAATGTATCTTGAAGG
This sequence comes from Parus major, assembly GCF_001522545.3. Lineage (NCBI taxonomy): Eukaryota > Metazoa > Chordata > Aves > Passeriformes > Paridae > Parus > Parus major. The sequence continues at coordinate 19,590,584 of NC_031769.1, read as the reverse complement.
TGATCTCAGTGCATTTATTTGAATTTAAAAAAAAAAATATAAATCCTTTAATTAAAACAGTTTTCAGAGCCCCTTAAAGAATCTCTGTAGGTAGCCCTAAATTTCAATTGCTTATTACTTGCTATCAAAAAATTATCAGTGTTTACAGTTGCAAATGTAGAAACTTGCACAATGCTTCCTCTGTAGAAAATGAAAATTAAGTCTTTGGAAGTTCACAAATACACACTTCTGTGCTGTTTCACTTACTTTTGATACTTTGATCACATGCTTTCTCAAAGGTTTTTTTTCAGGCAATTACAACTAGCTGGCATTCACAACGGTGATACAACACAGAGCAGAGGGCATTCAGCAGGCTTATTGCAGCAATATTTATTCCTATTGACTTTTTTCCAAAATGTTCAAAATTTGGTTCTTCCAGGGAAAGCTTTTATTTGCCTTAAGACTCACACATTACTATGGTACAATGAAAGTCTTGTCTATGTACAGTCTTTTGTGCTGTAAACACCTATGGAATTGTAAATTACTTCTATTCACCCAAGAAATGCTATGTTTCAATAATATTTAATCCCTTGTAAATCTTTAATGCGAAATCCTAAAAATGCATTTCCTTAAGAAGAGTAATTCCTAACCTTCTCATGACACAAGTTAGTGAGTTTAGAATAAAATAAGCTCATTGGTTTGCAAACCATAGAATATTTTAGATAATGTTTCTTGACATTTTTTTAGTTATAAACAATAAAACAGAAGTTGATGATATAGCTGCTCTAGAGAAACTAGTATCTATTTTCTAAGTGCTGTAATTTTTTCTGGGTCAGATATATATTGCCCATAAAGTCACAGAATATAACAGTTCATATCATGAATCATTTGAAAAGATCAACACTTACAGTGGTGACACTGCCTGTATATTGCATGTTTGCCCCAAGAATACATTTATAGTCCGAAGAAAATTTAGAGGTAATGAAAGTGGTAGTAAATGCTTTCTTATGAATACTGTATACTTCATATTAATCCCTTATTTATGGTGTGATCCAAGACAGTAGAAATGAAAATTAGTAAGTATTTTTCTGGAAGGAAAATTTACTCCATTATTAAACACTGGATATTACAACAAAGAAGTTTTGTACCTTTCTGGGCTCTCACAGTGAATTGACAAGACATTTGGCTGTCATCCTTAAAATTTTTGGATATACAAAACCAGGCTTTGCAGTAAATGCTTACATTTGGTTGTGTTTTTCTGCACTGTGCCAGAATCAAATGAGCAAAAGGCTTTAAACCTTCAAAAACTGCTGAAGTAATATCTCTTCCCATTTTATAATGGGAAAAAACATTCCTGTCTTTTCAATGCATTTTTACTTCACATTTGGGAATTCCTAGCAAGATCAGATTTTAACACAATGGAAGAGAAAATTTGCTGTTTGTAATGGAAGAGAAAAAAAGCTGTTGTGAAAAACAGGTTATTAGGGTTACTAACCTGTGAACTTGTTTTCTGCCCAAGATCTTGTAGAGGTTCAGAAGCTTAGGGAATTTCAGTTTCTTATATTTTGTATAGAAATAATATTGTCTATCTGAATAGATCTCATTTTAAAGGTTTGAGCATTTAAAACAGTGGCTGGTACAATATCTTGAAGTGAGACTTGCATTTATATTTATTTGTTTGTTTATTACCAAAGTAAACTAAGTTGCATTCTTATGAAGTTACTAGTGAGAAATGGAAAAGGTGGCAGTAATGTAGCTGCAGCATTCTCTGCTTTTTTTCACCAGCCTGTAGAGCAAGACACTCAGGATGAGAGGAGTGGCTTTGCCTGGAGTGCCCATCTCAGGGCACTGCTACTTCACTTCCACAGGTTTCAAGTTTCCACCAGCTACAGCAGTATAGGGGAGTTGTATCAGGGTGGGCATTAGATAAATGTGTGACTCAGGTTTGTTGATGAGGAATGAAATTTGGATTCTTTGGTATTACAGTAGGAAATCATTGCATCCATATAGGGAAGAAATATACACTCAGTATTCCAAACTGGTTTTCAAGCTACTATGCAAAAAGGGCTATGCAATAGCTGTCAGTGTTGTAAATCCTCTGAAGAACAATAATCTTAGCAAATATAGTGAACTGCAATAAACCAACTTCATCACATTTTAATACTTTATGGAAGTCCATAGCACAACAATAATCAAACTAGTAAAATCTGATCTTAGCTCTAGAGTGACTTACCTAGCGATTCTCAGAGAACCTGACCTAATTTGAACTACTCTTCTTGTACCAGAGCTAATGTGAAATGTGACAAAAGCACTTAAAAACTGTTCCTGAAAAATTCTCAGGGGAAAGGATGGCTTGTGTGCATATCCTACCTCATTACCCCAGCCGGCAGCTCTACAAACTGAGCTGTCTTAGCTGAAACTCAGATGACTCATCATTTTAAAAACAATTGTGATTTAAAGCATGCTTCTATAATAGCTTGAAATACTCCCTATGGATTGTAAATTAGATGACTGTTTATAAATAAGAATGCATATTGATATTGTTAATATTTTCCTTGTCTCTGAAAGATTTATGATAATAATTCCAAAATAGTTCATCCTTATATAATACATGAGAGGAGTTTGGCTGAGAATAATTGTTCTAAATTATTATTAAAATAACTAGAGCTTGCCTGGTCTCTGCCTTAATTCATCGCTCTGCTATAGGAGTTTATCAATCAAAATAACAACTAAGTTATCCCAAATGGCTGTTACTCAGCTTAGTCATTTTAAAACAACTATTGTCACAGAAAGCGATTTTTTTTTTTTATCATCACTTTTATACTAGCCTGCTTGCTAAGATATCCTTTACTGGACTGGATTTTTATTTATGAAGCTGAAGTAAAATACTGACTTTTTAAAAAGTTTTGCCTAGACCTGGTACATTGTGATGTGATTGTACATGACACAACTACTAATGTGGGTATGATGTTTACAAGTCTCTTTGGGGAGTTTCATTGCTCAGAAGTAATACTGGTAAAACACTATTTTTGGAAATGTTATCACATGTAGTGCTTTTACCAGAAGCATTCTTGTGCACGAGACTGGTGCTCTTAGAAGTGTGTTCACAGCAGTATTGTTAATCTGAGAAGCTTCAATGAGTGCTACAACCAATACATACTTAAAATAACCATGAATAAAGAGCCGCTGTAAAATTCTAGTATTAAAGTCACCAGGTAGAAATGCATTGATAACTCACATTACAGCCAGGATAAATACCAAAGTATTTGGAACAGAATTACGTGGAATTATATGGAGCAACATTGAGCAATAGAGGATCTGTCGCTTTGATGAAAAGGGAAGAAGACACCAGAGAGCAGATTTTGCACTTTTAGCCCCCAAAATTGATAAGATTTATTAGGCAACCAATTATTTCCATTCTATATGGAGGCTTCAATAGATACTGAATCAAACAGTATTTCAACACCATTGATACTCGCTGATTGGTACTTAATATGCCAGCCTGGTGGGTATGTACAACCAGTCATCAGATAAATTACAAACTCTGAAATCCAGAATCACACTTCATCTCTCTCAATGAACTTATTTTTTGATTCTGCCCTGCTTACAGCTAAAACTTTCTGTGGTACCTCTCAGCTACCTCTCAGTAGCTTTTTGACATTTTGACTTTTTTCTGTACATGTACAGTTCTAAACAGGTTTTTCTCTAAAACTCCATGAAAAGCAATGGAGCCATAGAAACAACGGTCTCTTGGCATATACACACTTGCTAGGGTGAAACGGAATAGATTATATAAGCCAACATTTCACAATCCTTCCAAACTAAGACTAATTACCAGATGTTCAAGAAACTTTATCATTAGTGCAACCACTCCTGATGTCCTTGCTTTATGGTATATGTGATTCTTGCCTTTCTGACACCATATATTATTTCCTGTAGGGCTTAAAATGCTGCAGTTATATGGCTCTGTGTGTGAACTGATTTTACTGCACATATTTTTAGGCTGGTTTCTCTTGATTATGGTGCAATCAGAAAAGTGCCAGCACAGGAGTCTAACCTGTCTGTGCTCCAAATGAAGGGAATTAGTGCTAGCAAGAAGTTGCGTGTGGGATTCAGACACAGGATTCAGAGAACAGCCAAGCATCACTTCTCATTCATGACATTCTGCTGTGTTTGTTTTAGGGCATTTTGGTCTCACAGTTTCCATGTGTGAAATCACATCCACATGGAGAAATCTTCAGTTAAATTACCTTCCTCTAAGACAATAAGGCAAATGAACAGCAGAAGGGTTAGAGATTCTGACAGCCCTACATTTAGCTGGCCTGTGAGTTTCAGCATATATCCCACTATAGCCAAGGATCACACAGGCTGAAGCCATAAATCAAAGGCAGTTTTACAACAGCTGCCCAGCACAGAGGCACCATGCTTCCAGAAGGACAGAGTGCAGTGTGTGCCAGCCACCTGAGCACCACCAGCTTGATCAGGTGGAATGAGCAGTCCTGGCTGGATCCCGACACTCTCCTGTTATCCCTGCCAGCTCCCTTCAGCCTTTCTCAGTACAGACTTCTGACTGCCAGGGATGTGCTGGGACACAGTTTTATACTCTTTGCTAAACCAGGGAGTCACACAGCCATTTTTGTTCCACACCAAGCTTTCATCTATCCTTGGCTCCACAAATCTTTGTGGACCAGCAGTAGTGCTTCAAAAAAGTTTTTGAAGTGGGGAGAAGGTGATGGAATAATTTGGATTTCCAATCTGCAGTTATTTGCTTTCAGCAAAGCCACTGATGGACAAATATTTAACAATACATTGCTTTGTGCTAGGAATGCAAAGATGTCTTTGTTCATGGTATTAACATCTTGAGGTATTTTTATGGACAGCAAGGGAAGTTGAAATAGAGATTATAAAAGTGTCTCTTGACAAGGCAGGTTCTTGTTAATCTAAGATCCCACAGAGAACTGTAATTTCCTACTGACAAAGATAATATTCAAAGATCACGTGGCCTTTGTCATCTAACAAACAGTGAAAGGTGCTGATTTTACTTCTGCAGCAGGTATATTTTTTCTGTACTGTACAGCCTGAGGGCTTCACACCTGAGACCTTACAATACTGCTCTGATAGCAGTGAAATGAGACAATTTATTTTAGAGTCCACAGCACGTCTGTGTTATCAACATCATTTTCCTATTGCTAGTCTGAATGGCTAAGAGCAAAACCCCTTGGAAAATATTTTATATTCTATAGAAAATAATTGTTTTTCAAATACCTCTCTGTCTGGGTTTCCCCTTTTCAAAATCTTCAGGTTTTTAATATTTTTATTTTACCAGGATTTTTCATTTGTCTCCTTCTTTCTTTTGTTTTTCTTTCTTTTCCTTTTTTTCCCAAACTTGGCCTTGGATCACAGACAGATGAACCTGTGCTAAGGGTTACAAGTGGGGTTTACTATATACTTTTGCCAATAAATTTGGCCAGTCATACCTAGACCTTTTTTTTTGTACAGATGCTAAACCCACTTATAAAGCAACTACATTGAATTATTCCAGAGAAGTTTGATTCCACATGTCTGGGAGATAAGAGTCGTAGCAACAAACAATTATGATACTAAGCCTTGAAAGATTTCATTTTGGTTTGGAATGGGAGAATGTTTGGTTTTGTAATAAACTGTTGCTATACACTCCTTGCGAATGACTCCCAGTCTGATCATTACCTTTGACTGTAATACAATGCTACTTCTAACTGAGCTCTGAAAATATAATCAAACTACATTTTCATATTATACCTAAGTTTATTCTTCAGTGCTTTCCCTAGTGAAGTATATGTTTAGTAAGGAAGATGTGGAAATGTTAGTGAATGCTGAATGTTCAATTTCACTGGTAGGTTGCAATATAATGTTTTACATCCTGAATGTTTTTTAAATTTTTTTTTTCTGTTAAAGGAATTATTTTTAAAACACTTTGCATTTATAGCTTTTGTACTTGTGTGTTACATTTACAACCAGTCTACCTTTTTAATATTTATGTTGCTCATCATTAAAAGAGAGTTGTATGCACAGACCAATGAAGCAAATGGTAACTACACTGAGTGTTGTTTCTGTTTTTAAGGATATTTTGATTTGTTATCTGGTATCTGTTTAATTACCAAAAAGCCAAAAAAGGTCATTTTAAGGTGTGTCAGATCAGATTTACCAGTTGTGTTTTCAATACTTTTTGTCATGTTTTTCTGTTTGGAATTGACTTCATTTTGTTTGATTCAATAAGTTTGGTTTTCTCTAAAAGATATTGTGCAGTTATCTCTGAAATGTTAGCTACTTCTTAAATGTAAGGTCTGATCTAAAAATAGGATTACTCTCATAAAATGAGATCTGAATTGAGGTTCAGCAGTAGTAAAGAGCAAACCTGAAAAACCCTCCTGGTGTGCCTAGTGATGTTAAAGGCACTCAACTCAATGGATTTGTATTTCTCTTTCAAGTTGTACCTGGGACCAAAGAGTAGGGAACTTTTTTTCCCTAAGAAACTCCTATAAGGATGCTTATATCCACAATATATGTCTGTCAGGACGTTCCTGTAACCATCCCAAGCAGAGAATGTGCCATCCCTGAAAATATTCAGTCAGATTGGACAGGACTCTGAGCAACCTGATATACTTGGGGATATCTTTGCTTACTTCAGGGGGTGGACCAGATGAGCTTTAAATGTCCCTTCCAACACAAACTGGTCTGTAATTCTATGATTCTATGATCACAAATGGTCTATATTCTGAACACACATTTTGATAGGACAAGGAATGAGGGGTAAATACTAATTTTTAGTCAGACGGTTGAATATTCCAAGAAGTTAGAAATATCCTGAGATTTGATTACTGTTCTTAAAGAACATCTTAATTTATCCAATGCCTATTTTGGTTAAAAAAGCCAGTACAGTCTCACCTTGGATACCTTGAACTGTTCTGTACTTCTTTTTCCTGACCTGCAAGTTATAATTTCACTGGCTAATTGTACTATTATTTCTAATCAATATAATATTTTAAAATGTTAAAAAAAAAAGAAAAAAGATAGCATTCAAATTATACAGTGCAAGCAGTTTGGAAAAATTACTGATTCTGCAAGACATTCAGAATAATGAAAGTATTAAATGTACTGGAACACATATTTGTGCAAGAAAGACTCCTATCTTAGAGTTGTTTTTCTCCTTTCTAATTGAAGCATGGTAGCAAATGCAAAACAGTGGTGAGTTTTCTTACAACACACAGAATGTAGCTATGCACATGGAGATTATATATAGACACTATAGTAGACTGTGGTAAATCAACTTTCATTGCAGTGGCAAACAGCAACATGAATGCAAATTAAAAAGAGTTTATAGTCTTGTTGCACAACAGCATATGTGCAATCCAAGGGAAGCAGAGCAGACGCCCAGCTACATAGTGATCTAAACTGCAGTGTGAAGGAGCACTTAGGAGCAGCACCTAATCTGTTTATGAACTCTCAGAGCAGGGAGGGTATAACAGGTTTCTTTCTTCTACATGATCTTCATGTAGACACTTTGGTGTGCACTCTGTTTTCATTGCTAATTGATAAAAAGACATGTAAAAGCCCTTATTACAACTTTAACCTTGTTTATTTAAGGAAAAGAGAAAAAAAAACAAAAAGAAGAAAAAAATACTCTGGAAAAAGCTCCTAGTAAAAGGCCATTTTAGTTTACACTAATGGCTGAACAAACAATGAAAACAAAATGATGCTTCCTCCAGAAGGAACTACTCAGGTTGGAATTCCTGAGTGGATGACCACATTCAGCTGGCCACTTTGCTGCATAGGACATTGCTCCTCAAGCAATGGCTACTGTTTAGAGAACTATTACACTGAACATACGAGTGAGAACCAACAATCTTCTTTTAAACTGGTATACTGGATTTGACAGAGCAGGAGTTCAGGAGTCAATTCCTGAACAATAGTTTGGCTACAAACAGCTAAAATTTTGGTTCTGGCTATCTCACTATGTTTACTGTCATTTTTTCCTTTATGCTGGGTGACATATACAGCTAAACTAAATAAAACAGTATTGTTTTATTTAAAAGCATTCAACAGAGATTTTTCTCCAAGAAGCAACCTCACAGTGACCCAACATGAAGAGCCCAGAGATTCACACTGGTAAGTAATATTTAGTTATTATTTATGACATTTCCATACTATTTATGCAAGCAGCCATTCACCTATATGTTTTTCTGTTGTTGAGACTTACTTTAATACACAGTATTGTCTTTTTTTAAATGTTTGATCTATTCTAAATGTTTTGTGTCAGCCTGTAGAAATGAAATCATGGGGTTTTGCTATGTATTGAATAGTAGATGAACATTGGGAAGATATAAACACATTTACTACCGTAAATATTGAATTACTGCATATAAAGTACTAGAAAAAACTTGCATGAAGTAAGAACTGTGTTAGTGTTTACAAACCATATTTCAAAATGTCCAACACATGAGAAATCATGTTTGGGATTCTGGTATCCAGTCAAAAACTAGCGTAGAGCACTTTGTAACTCATGAAGGGTTTTATGAAACTAATGAAGCTATGTCCATGAATGATTTTCAGGGCTCCTTTTGGTACCCTGATATACAGCTCATTCACAAATCTTGAAAAACTAGGGCTTAAATAATAGCTGAACAGGAATGGTTCTCTTTTTTGATGCTCCTGTCTTCAGGTGGACATGAAAAATTGCAGGACTTCTGGAGCTTTGAGTGAATCAACAGATGCACTCTAATTATGCCAGAAAAAAAATAAAATAAAAAGAAAACAAAACAACTGCATGAAATTTATTTGATTATTTTCAAACAAAGGCTGTAAAATCTGATCTGGAATATATTTTCTTCTCAGGAAAAATCCTTTATGGCTAATTACCAAAGACCTCCTTTATGGCTAATTACCAAAGACCATGATGTGCTTCTTTTCTTGAGGGGGAAATTTTTTAAGGCTTCGCTCATTATCACTCTTTGAAATGTATTTTTCTTCCTGTTGTGCTAGAATACACTCCATGTATCTTTGCAGAATTAGGTCTCTGGCTAACAGGATGTTTCTTTAGTATTTGTTGCCATGGAGCTGTCTCTGCCTATTGAATTCACCTGGGCAGACTTCAGATGGCACCCCAGAGCTGATGCAGACTGCCACTAACATGTGTCTTTAGTGACCACAGGGTTTCACAGGTGCCATAAGGAAAAGCAGTTCTGATCAGATTTCCTATTAAGGGATTGTTTAAAGTAATACTAAATATTTGGTTTTTTATGGATGCCTTGTGAGATCACTGATGGCCTGAAATGCCCTCCTTCAAAGAGCAACGCTTCCTCACTTTCATTCTTTGCTGCCTTTTTCAAAAATATGCATTCATGCAACTAACCCAAGAGTGAACATGGATGTGTTTCACCATGGCTTTCACCAGGAGCAGCTCCTGCACTCCCCACTGTAATAGTACAGAGTGGTTTGATTTTTAAAGTCCTGGGTGGCACAGCCTTGGACACCAATACATTAGCTGTTGCATTTAATAGATATGTGATTTTAGAAGTTGATCCTTTCCTAATATTTTTATAATTCCATCATGAGGAAAAAGAAAAAAATAAAATTAAAAAAGTAGATAAATAAATGTCTATTTCAAGCTATTCCTCCTACAAAATAGACCAGAGCAAATTTGAAGGGAAATTTATTTTCTGAGCATGTAATGTTATAAGGAAACCATACAGATTTGAGAAATATGCCATGGGAGGTATTTAAGGGTGTATTTTAAAATACATGGTTTCAAAATAGTATAAAAGTATATATTTACTTTCAAAATGTATAGTACATTTGATTGATACTTGCCACTGTTTACTTCTTTGCACATCACTGAGATCAAAACGCTGTTATTAGGCTTTTGGCATTTTGTTTTTTTAGAGGAATCAGATGGGATGCTGTTGCAATGTTACAAGAGAAAAATATTATGTCAGTACTAACTTGGTTTTGAGGCTTTTGAAGGACACTTCAAGGATAGTTATCTTCATAAAATTCAGGACAGCATGGAGTCAAGAAGATGGTGAAACCTTATGTACCATTTCATGTTTTAGGGGCACAAAGGTTTCCCTTGAAAAATTTTCTCTGGAAATAGATAAGTTGGTTTTGATGGCAATTAATTGACTGTGGCTATTATAGCCACATTACAGTATTAACTTGATTGCTGATATTTTATTTCTCAGAATAATTTTTCTTATAAAACTTGAATGGTGTTTTATTGAAAATAATTTTTTTACAAAATGAGAACTTCAGTTTTGGTAAAGACTGGGTAAAAGTTGAAGAAAAGAGGCTTAGCAATATGTAAGAAAAAGAAGGAACAAACAAAACCTTGAAGACTTGTCTTTCCTTGCCTCCTTTTGCTGCATAAACTCAAAGTACTTACCAAAAATTACTTTTCTGAAATCAAATCAGCATTATTCTGCAGTAATGTTCTCAAAACCAAGCCTTTACAGTTTGATGTTTATAGCTAGGCTGCCTTAAGGGTTGGTGTGCTGCCAGGAAGGAATTTTTCAGCCCTGCTCCAAGTTGTGTATCCCTGCTGTCTCTACTTCCCCTTTCACCCTGGCAGTTGCACTACTCAGTCTTCATGGTAGGATGGCTCATGGAGATAAAGCAGCAGATTTACCCTATGGAAAGGTAATTAATTTTCTGCTGCACCTTACCTTTAGTTCTTGAGTGGAGTCCCTGCTCCAAGAGCCAAGTAGCGTGCCATGGAGGATCAGATTAGCGCAGCCAAGGCAAGGAGGGAGGGAAATGACATCTGGCAAATGCTCACTGTTCAAACTGACTTGATGGCAACATGGAGTGGTGCCATCATCGATTTGCGCTTCAGATCTGTGCTTGGATAGATTGGCAAAGAATTTCAATACTCTCAGACGTATTAACTCTGCCAGCAGCCTTGGTAACGGTGAGTTAACTGTCAACCACATTGACGGTTTTGCAATCCTCACACAGACTAGAGGTTGTCAGTGTCTCCTCTTATACCATTTATTCTGAATGAAGTTTTGCCTCAGTGTCACAAATTGTTGGGTTTGAAAAAACCAAAAACCTACCCAAAAGCAGAGGAGCCCAAACTGAGCACAGGACTCAATGAAGGGTGGAGGAAAGGCCATCCTCAAGGAGCTGTGGAGAGCTCGGAAGCTGTCCTTGGACACAGGCCACATGCAATTTATTAAAATCTGTCTCTCGTGTCAGTAACTCACATGGGCTGAGCATATTTGTGGGTGAGAATGCTATAAAGCTTTTTTGTGCTCTTGTGATTCAAGTATTTAATAAGAGAAAAATGATGATACTATAAATAGGAACACCATAGTTGGTAAGGACTGGGGATACAAAAGGAGATATGCAGTCTCAGTTATGACAGGAGAGCAAAGAAAAAGCAAAGAAAATATCAGTTGAAACCAGCAACTTCTGCAGAAGTGCTTAATCAAACATGAACTTTGTATACAACCCATCGACAGCAAATTTGCCTCTTGCAAAGTGAACAGCTTGCGAGCGGGAGCGTGCCTTTTTTGGTCACATTTTGCAAAGGGCTGAAAATATGTGCTTAGTAGGTGTTGTGGCTTTTTCAAGTATTGCGAGCCTTTCTGTGCATTAAAAGAATTTTTGCCAGTGTTTATGTATTGCTCCTGTCTTCCATCATGTGGAAACCTTCTTCCTTCCAATCCTGTCTTCTCCTGAATACATTGTAACAGAATCAATCAAGGCTTTCTTAGGTGCATGGCACCTCTATCCAAGAATAAAACATAATAAATACGAGCTAGGAGAATGGATCAGTTCATTAAATCCAGCCAGGTGGTGGTGTGCTCGGATACAGACTGATAATGGATTCAAAAGTGAGCCTATCTGGAGTGGTTTTGTTCAGACTTGTATGAGAGATAAAGTACTAAAAAAATAAGAGGAATCCCTTTAATTTGCACTTGTGACAGGCAGATTCCAGTTTATCATGGGAAAAAATGAATTATGTCCGTTTTGTGATATTAAAATCAGGTAATCAAGTAAATTCTTCTTTTCACAATATTGAATTTCTGGCTACAGTTCATTTAAGGCAGGAGGTGGCACACACTAAGAGATGGCCAGCATTTGTTTTTAACTGAAAGTCCTAAAGAAATTTTCTATATCAGGGCTTTAAATATGCTCAGTTAGAAGAAGTATTTTATTAGTTTCATAAGAATAATTGTAAGCTCACTGGTCTGTATTTGTGCAAGTTTCTAATGAAGTCTCTTGGGTCTAAGTTACTAGCTCTTAGCTGCATTTGCACAAGTATCAGCCAACCCTCCTTGGCCTATTTTTGCACATTTAGGTGATAGTTATAGGCTAAACCAAACATGTACTTGCCATACATGGGTACAAATGTTAGGTGCTGACACCACATTCTAACACTGGTGGTAAAGAACAATTAAATATGCAAAGTAATACAGCCCTCCTTGCTTTAAAAGAACATCTAAACTCTCATGCAAAAAAAAGCCAGTTATTTTTGGCACCCCAATCAGGTTATCTTGTTTGTCAGCTTCAGCTTATGGTTTTTGGTTTTTTTTTAAGGACAAAAAAGCCCTATGAACAAAACAGCTTGTGTTTTCTTCTGTTTTTTGAACATTTACATGTTTATAAAAATCCAAATAAGCATGCACAACACCTCTCCATTGCAGATAAAAGTGTAAATAAATGCAGCAGTGTGGTTTTCTGCTGAGAAGGGGTTAGGCATACCAGGTTGCTTTTCCCCTTGAGAAAGAACAAGCAATTTAGAACCTCTGCACATTGTTTTTACACAATGACCCTTATCCTGGAGCAGATGCAGCCAAAAACAGCATGCAGAGGGATGACTGCATGTGTATGTGTTCAGCTGAAGGATTTTCACTACACATTTCAAGGTTAGAGAACTTGGATTAACTGCTAAACAAAAGGGGTGAGACAGAATAAAATACAATTATTTTTCTATGCTAATCTTCTAGCCACTCATTACATCAAGGTAATGAATGATAATTGCTGCTAAAGAACAGTTATGTAGAATATTTTTCCTCAGAAAGAAAAACCAAATAAACTTACTAAAAATCCAGATGTTACTTGTGGGGGGAGGGCAAAACTTCTTTCCTGAGTCTTTGTTTTCTATAGACCCTATATGTGTGTACATAAACAAGCAAAATAATTTTTAAAATGGAAAAAAAAAAATAGACAAACTAATCATAAAAGATATGACCAAACCCACAAAAAGTGAACTTCAATTGACATATTCAAGCTCTAATTTATAAGAGAGCAGAATCTCTCTTTCAATCCACAGAAATACTCTTTCAATCCACATCAATTTATGGTTTTAGAAATTGTAATGTTTCAAAAATGATCACTACTGCTCTTACAGAAGGATGGTATACTTAAAAAATGCTCTTATTTATACAGTCTTTACAAAGTGAAAATCCAGAAGGCAATATGAAGGGCCACTGTTAGATGATTAAGTAACTTCCACTCCCTTCTCTGTGTGAGAGAGAACAGGCAATCCCTGACAGATGCCTGAAAATCTACCAAGTAAATGTACTGAATCATGGTGGATCGTCAAGTGCCTTTCCTAGAGCATGGCTCGAAGCAGAAAGATAAATTGTTCCAAAGCTATAAAGGTAATAGAAATTCAAAGACAGCATATTTCAGTAATAATATGTCACCCAGCAATCATTAACATGAATACTGTGCTTAGGTTTTTCAGTAAATTCCTTAACAATGATGATGGTCACAAAAAGTAATTCCATTCAAACAATCTCATTTGTAAATGTCAAAAAAATAACTACTTCAAGGCCTCTATTAGAGGGTGAAGTATTCATTTTTCACACTAAATGTCTAAAATGAAAATATCTTTTTGGTTATAACCCCTGGAAGAATATCTGGAAGCAGTCCAGGCTCCAGCTTCTTTATAGTTTCAAGATTGTTGAGCATTTCTATTGAGTTACTTGAAAGAAAGTTAAGCAATAAACCCCCCACTTTTCACTTTAAATTAAGGTTCTGTTTTGTTAAGGACAACACCTTAAAAAAATCCAGAAAATAATTTTAAAATCTTGTCTTCAAAAATAAATATGAAACTTTTTGGACAAGTGAAAGGTCTTCAAACCTCAGAGCACTTCCTCTTGCAGAGAGAGCTAATTCCTTCACAAAAAAAATGGGCAGTTCCTGTAAGATTTTCACTATTCTTATGAGAAGATCCATAAGGGTAAGCTAATTCAGAAGGAAGCCTATTAGCTCTTACGAAAAATGAAATAAATCAACTGTTCAATCTAGACAAAGCTTGAAAGTACTTCTTCAAATTGATCTTTCATTTGTCCTGGCTTTGGTTTGCTGGCTTCTTTTCCTGAAAGTGATTTTATTGGTTTTAGTAATGGCTGTGATTTTAAGTGTGTGACATTAGGCCAGTCAATTTCTAGACTTAATTTTCACTGTTTACACTCAGCTGATAGGAGATTTCACAAACCAGCACAAAGTGATTCTGAAAACGTAAGTTTTCCTCTCATGCTGCATGGGGCATAGCGAAGTCCCGTCCAGTGAAAGAAAGGCATCTTTTACTTTCTGAAAGGAAAGCACTGCTGGCTTCAAGGGCTCAGGGGGATTGGTCTCCATCAGGAGCCATTAAGTCGGCTGTCAGAAAATGATCTGTCATGACAGATCCTCTCAGGGGTGGAGGCTGATTTTCCCAGATCAGGTTTCGAACAGGTCTTTCAAAAGCCTCCTATGGGGTACCTGATAGCACGATTGAGATTGTGCAGATACAGGTTATATAAAATTGGACGGTGGGCTTCATCCCACTCATCCCTTGTTGATACGGGTACAGGAACATCCAAGTACAGGCAAAAACCCTATTAACATGAGGGACCTACGGAACCTGCTCTGTCGAATCGCCGCTTTGCTCACTAAAACCACAGGTCTTAGCCGACGCGGGCTGAGGCAGGCGATGCCGTGCGGCCAGAGTCGAGACGTCCAGCAGGGCTGAAGGGAAAAGCAGGGCCTTACCGCACCCTACACCCCGCTCCACAGCCCCAACTTTGTTGCTCACGCTCGGCCGCGTTCGGGCTGTGCCGCCGCGGATCCCGGCGCGGATGGCGGCGCCGCCCCCGCCCGGCGCTGCCGG